>NW_005069979.1:0-508 GCF_000277835.1 Geospiza fortis | reverse complement strand
CCTCAGCCCTCCCAAAAGGAGATCGAAAGCTATGAGAAGACTGGGGGGGAATTGGAAGAAGGTAAGTGGAAAGTACCTGATGAGAGAGAACTAGTCTCTAAAGGTTTTACCAGAAGGATTTTGCGGAAATTGCACCAGCGAACACATTGGGGGGCACAGGCCCTGGCAGAACAATTTTTGAAATTTTTCGGGTGCAGGGGAATTTACGAATTGGCCAAACAGGAGGTACAAGTATGCCTGATTTGTCAGAAAGTTAACAAAACTAGGGCAAGACAGGCCATCCTGGGGAGTTGCCCCATTGCGTACCGACCATTTGAAAGAACTCAAGTTGATTTCATGGAGTCGCCCAAAGTGGGGAGATTCAAATTTGTGCTTGTGATCGTGGCCAAATTGACCCATTGGGTGGAGGCTTTCCCCAGTCCACGGACAACGGCTCAGATGGTGTCCAGGAAATTACTGGAGGAAATTGTGCCCTGATACAGGGTGGTGAATTACATTGATTCGGACC
>NW_005069978.1:0-508 GCF_000277835.1 Geospiza fortis | reverse complement strand
TCCGAGAAGGACAATTTTTCTCCAGCTGGACCGCTTCAAAAGTAGACTGGGCTGTTGGAAGGGTTTGGAGTAGCTCTGTGAAAGCTGCAGGGAAGAGGAGTCTGATTTATTTCTCCTCTAATTTCACCTCTAGTCTTTCCTGCCTAAATCTTGCTCAGCCTCTTCCCACCTGCCCCAACAGATAAATTTCTCTACTGCACTCCTGCAAAAGCCCAGAAGAAAAAATGAAAGGTAATGTATAAGCAGTAGAGGCCCTCAGAGCATGTAAAGGATCAAAAAGGTATTGGAAAATTGAGGGACAGCCTGCACCAAACAAATACCTCCTTTAATTTTGCAGAATTTCTGAAGGCTGTTGTTATCCTGCAATTGAATGCAAAAGTATATCCTGGATTCCACTTGTGCCAATAGAAATGGATCTGCAAATTTTTGCCCATGTGAAAGCATTTCACATCAGTGAAGTAGCTGTAATTATGTTTTTGTCTTCTAACCAAAGCTATAAAAAGTACTT
>NW_005069977.1:0-508 GCF_000277835.1 Geospiza fortis | reverse complement strand
CCAAATCCCCAAATCCCAATCCCCAAAATCCTAAAATCCCAAACCCTAAACCCCAAAACCCCAAAATCCCCAATCCCCAAATCCCAATTTCCAATCCCAAATCCCCAATCCCACACCCCGATCCCTAAATCCCCAATCCCAAATCCCAAACTCTAAACCTCAAATCCCAATTCCCAATCCCAAAATCCCAATCCCAAACCCTGAACCCCAATCCCCAATCTCAATCCTAAATCCAAATCCCAAATCCAAAATCCCTGAATCCCGAAATTCCGAATCCCAAATCCCCAATTTCCTCCAATCCCAATGCTCAAAACCCCAATCCAAATCCCAAATCCCAAACCCCAATTCCAATCCTAAACCCAAATCCCAAATCCCATAACTCCAAATCCCAAATCCAAATCCCAAAATCCCAAAATCACAAACCCCAATCCCCAAACCCGAAATCCCAATCCCAAATCCCCAATCCCAAACTCCAATTCCGATCCTAAACCCAAATCCCAAATCCCAT
>NW_005069976.1:0-508 GCF_000277835.1 Geospiza fortis | reverse complement strand
AGAGGCCCTTCCAATGCCCCGACTGTGAGAAGGGATTCAAGCACAGTGCCCACCTCATCACCCACCGGCGCATCCACACTGGGGAGAGGCCCTACGAGTGTCCCCAGTGTGGGAAGAGCTTCTCCAGCAGCTCTAACTTGACCCAACACCAACGGAGGCACCACTAAGGGAAGCCCTGCGAGTGCCCCGAGTGCGGGAAGAGCTTCGTGTGCTGCTCCAGCTCCATCCCCCACTGGAGGAGGCACTTTGGGCACAGCCTTGGTCACTCACATTCCCTGTGATCCATGCTGGGAATACACCTGGCTGCTTCTACTTTTTATATCACCTTAATTTTTTTGTATTCTCCATCTCTTTGCACTCCAAAAGGCAAGAAGGATGGATGTGTCACCTCAAAACCACTCAAATCCCATTGAAAACAACTCATTCTTACCCCAAAAGGGCTCCATCCCACCTCAGAAATCTCAATCCCACGCCAAACTCCCTCGATTCCACAGCCACCAGGCTGAGA
>NW_005069975.1:0-508 GCF_000277835.1 Geospiza fortis | reverse complement strand
TCCTTTTCCCTTTCCATTTGTCAGGCTGCTGTTTTAGCTGAATCAGTTCCCTGAATCCCTTTGACAGCCAGAGAATTTCTGCCACGTATGTAAAGTTCACAAGGCTAATCTGCAAAGCTGAAACTGAGACTCATTGAGAAGTGGGCTCCAAGAGCTTGAGACATGAGGTCTTGACTGCCTGTGCTCTCACTGCTGGGAGTTTGCACTGCTCTTCTGCCATTGCATAGCCCAACTTGCTGAGTGACCTACCATTGGCAGACAGTTATGCTTGGAAGGCCTCTCTTGGTTGTCTTCTCCAGGCAAACATCCAGCTGTCCATCAGCTGGGTCTGGAGATTTTTATTGACCTTCCTGGGGGAGCAGCAAGAGCTGAAAGGAGGGAGGTATGGGATTAAGCCAGAAAAGCTTTGGGAGGCTCTGACCCAGAAGAGCATCTGCAACTCCTACCCTGGAATCATCTGGCTGTTTTTCCAGAGGAAAGGAAAGTACTGGACATTGTAGTTTGGGGG
>NW_005069974.1:0-508 GCF_000277835.1 Geospiza fortis | reverse complement strand
TCAGTAGCATCACATTCAAAGCACAACAAGGATTCTCCTACAGGGCACTCTCCCAGGAGTCGCTGAGGTGGCGGTATTCTGGGCCATCCAATACATTTTCTCATCTTCTTGACAAAGGACCAATTGGGAGAGGTTAACACAATTAGGGTTAGAATCGGTGTGGACTCTCAACAAGGAACTTACTTCTTCTTCCCCATAGAGAGGTTGGTAGCACTTACTGCACGGCTCTCTTGGCCTCCCCAGAGCACCACCAGCAATGAAAGCCATCATTACTACCCTTCCCAAGAGTCCGGTATGGGTCATCTTGCACGACCTGCCCACCCAGCCTTGCCTCTTGGGGACTTTACTAAGAAGAAACCTCCAAGCTCTTTAGAGTTCCTTCTACCCGCTTCTCTGGTTAAACCTCTCTTGGTCTGTCCTTCCTAATTTAGTTTCTTCTAGGGGAGTACTCTGTAGAAGGTTAACCCAGAGTCCTTGGTAGTAAATTGGGAGAACTTAACCAGAATTA
>NW_005069973.1:0-509 GCF_000277835.1 Geospiza fortis | reverse complement strand
AATCAGTAAAATGAATATGTATGAACTGATTGTGGAATTGCATGCATATGTATTTGAAAGGGAGATAAAAAAGGATCTGGAGTTCCCAAAGGCATGCATGTCATTTTAAGGGAACGATTCCCCAGTGCTGTAATAAACATACTGGCTTTACAACTTTCACAAAAGTTGTGGAGTTTGTTTGCTTCTGCAAATCACTACTTCGTGATGGATTAACATAGAGTCTAGGTCCTGGGCATTGTTCTACTGGTTTCAATATGTTCCTATAATGGTTCACTCGCTCCACTTCCTTCTATAAATAAGCTCATAATATAACAATTAGCTTTAGCTTAAGCATCTAATAATCATTAACCTATCATTAGTGTATCTAACTTCAATATGAATTCATTCTAACCCTCAACTAAAATCTTAACCCTTTTAAAATCATGATTCAGTGCTTCCGTGCCAATTATGTCCGAGGCAGCTTGAACTCCTTCATTGATAGTCAAGATTTCTTTCTCTGTGGGAGTGTA
>NW_005069972.1:0-509 GCF_000277835.1 Geospiza fortis | reverse complement strand
TAAGTCAGGAGTAACTCACTGATTTTGATACCTGTCTGTTTTAATCCTCACTTAGGGCTCAGATGGATGGTTTAGTTCAGCATAACAGGCTGCCCTGCATCATGAATGCCCTGTTTACACTTTTGGTCAACAGGAATCAAAAATGCCACAAAATTAATTTCACCATCTTTTGTCACCACATTTCTCTCTACCAGGTTCTTTTAAAATCTGAATGTAAATCAACAGTCCAAGAGCTAGATCCCATAAAGTATTTAGCCAATGCATGCTAGTAGAGACTTTTTTTTAGTGTTCAGCTCACAAGGTAGTGTCCAGAGACTTAAATTTTTGTTCTCTCTGCAGTTCATGAGGGAAGTCAACTACTACTACTGAACTTCTGAAAAGCATCTGTGTTGAAGATGGAACAGTCTGTGCTAGACTGGCACTTCTGTTTCCTTGTAATAGTTAGTCATTCAGATACTTACCAAACAAAAGCATCTTGGATGCTTTCTCATTACCTCTTTCTCATTACC
>NW_005069971.1:0-509 GCF_000277835.1 Geospiza fortis | reverse complement strand
TACATATACTTTCATTCATCTACATTTGCTCACTTTTATTTCTCACTCACTCCCACACACAACAAGACAACAATAAGGTACCTTTTACTTTCAAATCACTTGTTAAAATCTCAGATGTTATTGGCCATTTCAAGGTGCTCTTGGATCCCACACCCCTGAGTCTCTAGTGTGTCTACTCTCAGCCTAGCAGCTTTTAAGCCTGGATGCTCCTGAGTTTGGCACTTCCCAGTCTCTTGTGTGGTTTAGACCCTCAACCTGGCAAAATTTCTAGGCGCCCCTTGCTTTTGTCCTGTTTCCTAGTGGATTGTGCTAGGAAACTCCTCTGCTCCCTTCTTCTGAGGAGTCCAACCCCTCCCTGGGACCCTGTTCCAGTCACCCCGGGGGTCTCTCTCACTCCTTTTTCACTCACTTCGTTTCCTCGCTGGCCGCATTTCTCACAAAATAATGGAACCGCATCACTCAGAAACTCCACAAACACTTCACAGGTCCAGAGTAGCTGGCCCACGTCT
>NW_005069970.1:0-509 GCF_000277835.1 Geospiza fortis | reverse complement strand
TAAAGATAGTACAGAAGGTAATCTCACCCTTGAGGAGTTGCAGCTGAACTAACTACCAAAGATTAGGAACAGGCCTGCCCTTAACAGGCCACAGCTGTGTCCAATAAGGGTGAGTACTACAAGAGTGGGTTAGCTGGTTGAGAATGGAGTTGGAGTTTGTTGGTTGGGCTGTGAAGAAGGTGTTAGTGCTGCAAGGAGATGCCCATGAGAAATCACCAAGGAGCTGTGGGACTTTTGCAATAAGATGACAACAGAGCTTTATGATTTTAGGGTTTGCTCCAGGGACCTTGGGACCTTTCTTCCTCATCTTTCAGTGAAGCAACCTCTCTGATGCTTCCTGAGCAGGGGAGGTTGTGGTTAGATATCAGGAAAAAGTTCTTCACCCAGAGAGGGGTTGAGCACTGAAACAGGCTCCCCAGGGAAGTGGTCTCACCACCAATCCTGACAGAGTTCAGGCACTTGGACAACACTTTCAGATGCATGGTGTGATTCTTGGTGTGTCCTGTGCA
>NW_005069969.1:0-509 GCF_000277835.1 Geospiza fortis | reverse complement strand
TAATCATAAACTTTTATTTCTTTGCAATGCCTATCAGATCAGTCCAATAATGTTTAGCAATCTTTTCCCAAACCTGTAAATCCATTGTGGAAAAAGGAATTTTAACTAACATTGTTCAGGACCTACTGCCTCCCTCAAAGGTGGCTGTATAATTTTCTTAGTTTGTTTCTGAGTCCAGGATGCTATAGGATCCTCTGGAGGGGGCTTCTCTCCTTCACTGTCGCTGCTGGGTAGTTGGAAAGATTTAGGAGTAGTCGAGGTGGGGGATAGAAGCTGGAGTTGAACTTGAGATAGAAACTGGAGTGGATTCAACTGAGCTTAAAACCGGAGCTGGAGTTGAAATAGAAATAGCTTTGTTTAAAGCTGGAGCTGGGGTTGAAATAGTAGTGGGGGATGGAATGTGAGCTGGAGTTTGGACAGAAATGTCAAAGGGTGGAACAAAAGCTGGAGTTTGGATGAAGATATCAGGGGGTAGAACAAAAGCTGGAGTTGGAGTTGAGGGTGAAGTC
>NW_005069968.1:0-509 GCF_000277835.1 Geospiza fortis | reverse complement strand
AAAAATAGTTTCTATTGGGCTTCTTTAGTGGGAAAATAGGGGTATTATGAGAAGACATATAAAGTTTTAATGTCTCATCTTTTATACGTTTTTTTATTACTAGCTTCAAATTTTCCCGTCCTTCTAAAGATATGGGGTACTGACGTACACATATGGGACAATCTTCTCTCTCAATTGTAACCTGAAATAGAGATTTTTTGAGTTCACTTGAATTAGCAATATGAATTAAGCATTTAAAGTTTAGCCTGTAGAACTGTGTTGAATTTTAACCTTTTTACTTAAGAAACCTCTGCCATGGTACAAAGGGCATAGGAAAATGCAAATTTCTGAAGTTTCTTGCATAAAGAACAATACCAGAGAAGACCAAGAGATACAAAAAGCCCAGATAAAGGAACTCCTCTATCTCCAAGCTAATCAAGGCCGACAGACTACTCAAATAAGCACCAAGGGACCGAAAGCGCATGCGCAAAGGAGAAAAGTTTAAAAGTTCAGTCACGAGGAAGACCACA
>NW_005069967.1:0-509 GCF_000277835.1 Geospiza fortis | reverse complement strand
ATCTGGATAAATGCTGATTACAAAGTTTAATAGAGATTCTCAGAACTGTAAGGCAGAAAAACCATTTTGACTAGCCAGCATCTGTTCTATCCTCTGATTTGATTTATCATGAACTCACCAAACAGTGGGAGAATAAATAGACAAAAGAAACAGAGTCAGATTAGAGCCTGATAGAAAGAAACACTATTTTACAAGTCCTGCCAAATTATTGAATACAAATCTATAGGTGATATGCAAAAGAAGGTGCTTTCAAATAAGCCACAAAGCATTTAGAATTCCAGGGTATTTGAAGAAAAACTCCTTCAGGACAAGTCTTTCAATTTTCATTTCTCAGGAAACAAATACAAGAAATAATGTTGTTTGGGTTCCTTCAAGGAAATATATTAATTTTCAGAGCCTGAAATATTTCCTGAAGTGGTATCTGATCATTCTCCTTTGTGTCTCTGTTTTTACTACTGCTAAGGACTGCAGAACAAGGACAGTCTTGATTTGAATATATCTAATATGTC
>NW_005069966.1:0-509 GCF_000277835.1 Geospiza fortis | reverse complement strand
TATATATATATATATATACTTCAAATGTTTAAACATAACATTGCCCTGGAGTTTGTGACAACTTAGTAAAAAGCATTCATAAACTGAAGCACAACAGGTATTTTTCAATGCTAAAACTCTGTACCTGATACCTGATGCTTATCAAAGATCTCATCTATAGCTTGTTCAGCAGAACTGAGAACTTGGTGAATGAAAATTGCTGAAAACATTTGTAAAGCTATTTAGAAACTCCAGAAACACTTCAGTCAACTTGCTTTTGGTAAATTTTAGGAAGCAATAGGAAAATAAGTGTAACCAGCAACAATGTGACAAGTAAGTTACTTCAGAGTAATTAGAGGCTCTTAAAGTTTGCAGGCAAGGACATGCTCACAAATGACTCACAGAAGCCTAAGGGCGACTTGTCTGTAAAATTAAATCCAGGTGTTTTACTACACAGACACTGTTATTTAGCTTAGAATACTCTCATTAATGCTTTGTACCTCCTTTCTTTTTCCAAGTTTTTTTTTTTT
>NW_005069965.1:0-509 GCF_000277835.1 Geospiza fortis | reverse complement strand
AAAAAAAAATAACAAAACCAATGATCTTGATCTAAAAATTCTGGAGGAATGTCTGTGAGATGTTTGTAGTTATCCCTTGTTTATACTCATTTGATGAAAGAAGGAAATAGGAGCAGGATAGACAGTCTGTCACTTATTCTTTGATCAGGACCATGCAGGAAATGCCACTGAGACAGGAGGAATGTGCTCCAGGACCACACTGTGAGGTGTCTGTGAAGGGGAGGGGCTGTAGGGATTTGACTGGGCATTTCACTCCATGCAAAAAGTGCAAATGATGAAAATCAAAGATTTGTAATCTTTCATTTTTCAGTAGGGCATGAGACAGCTGGGATCTTGAATTTAGATGGGAAGAATTGAAGAGTCTGTAGTGAAGTGGGGGTTGATCTCTTGTCCTGGGTAACAAGGGACAGGATGAGACAAAATGTCCTCAGGTTATGCCAGGGGAGGTTAAAATCAGATCTCAGGAAAAGATTCTTCACTGGAAGGGTGATCAGGCATTGGAGCAGGCT
>NW_005069964.1:0-509 GCF_000277835.1 Geospiza fortis | reverse complement strand
TTTCCTGGGAATTGAGGGAAAGGATCTTGATGTGTCCCCCACCACCAATTGGATGGTAATGTGAAAAACAGAGTCCACTACTTTGAATTTTTAAAAGTTTAATAATAATAAGATAAAAGAAGGACAATATTTCCAGCCCTGGTGTGCTCCTGGCCAACAGCCAAAGAACAATTATACCATTACATCCCTGAGGTAGTTGCATATTCATGTGCTTCCTACATTATTCAAACATTCTTGCAAACTTTCTGATGTATTACTTTCCGATGTTTTGGGAACTCCTTTGTTTGTGTCAAGTCAATATATTTTATTTCTTTTTGTGTCTCCATCCTGCTGTTTCACATCCTCTGATAAGGATTTAGTATATCCTCCTTAAATTTAACATAGTATTCTTTAATTGTCCTCCAGTGCTCTGGTTTGTGTCATGGTTATCTTATCATTTGGGTGGGTCAAGCAGTGGATGGCCTTACACTGTTCTTACTTACAAAAAGCCTTTTCACATCTTATGTTTT
>NW_005069963.1:0-509 GCF_000277835.1 Geospiza fortis | reverse complement strand
TGCTGGCTGGGGTTAAACCACAACAATTAAATGAGGCAGCGTGACATCCTGCAGCAACATACACTCCATAATTCTCACCTCACTCTGTGCTTTCTGAACAGAGCCTGTAAAACCTTTTTTAGTATCTTTGCATTTTCAGCACCATTATTAAAATTCCCATCTACTACGTAATCTATACCAGTGCCAGGGCTTCTTTTGTTCCAAAAATATCAGTTCCTTGATACTGTCCTCTAACTCAGAGAGATACAGACTTTCCCCAATGCCCACCACTTTCTATTGGTTGCACATTCTTATAAGATATTTCCTGGTTTAGCAGTGACATGCATGAGGCAAATTTCAGGATCCCACAGAACCTCTCAACCTTGGACCTGTTCTTTGAAGAAAGTGATGAATGACAGCACATCACCTTCAAATACATACTGTACTTATCAGACAAGCACTAAAATCTAATACCTCTGTATGTTTTGTGCAAAGAGCCCCAGCAAATGCTGGGTATTTAACTTAGTTTA
>NW_005069962.1:0-509 GCF_000277835.1 Geospiza fortis | reverse complement strand
CCAGGGCAGCCAGAGGAATTTCCAGGGTTGCCACATTAGAGCTGAGCACTGGGAGCACTGGCTGAGCTCTCTGCCTCCCTGTGGCTGTGCAAAGAGCCCGTGGGGAGCCTGGCTGACTCCTTTCTCTCCCTGCCCAGGCTGCAGCACCGGGGGCTGAACTGCTACATGTATGCACCCAAGGATGAGCTGAAGCACCGGCTGCTCTGGAGAGAGCCCTACACAGAGCATGAGGCAGGTAGCGGCTCTGCTGGGCCCCTGGGGGGCTGCAGGCATCCCAGGTCCCTCAGGGGGAAGCATGGGCTGTGTCCCAGCTGTTTCCACCCTGCCAGGACCCTGCCCATTGCAGGGAAGCCCCCAGACCTTGCCAAGGGCAAGAAGACTCCCAGCCCGTGCCCATCATGGGGAATTGCCTAAGGGAGCAGGCAGCCTCTCATGTGGGTCTCAGGCAATGTGCTTGAGTACAGCCAGGCCCACAGACCCTTGTCAGAAGTCCTCTGTGTCTTAAGAGA
>NW_005069961.1:0-509 GCF_000277835.1 Geospiza fortis | reverse complement strand
AATCACCAAAATCTGCCCTCCTTTCCATCTATGCTATACAGATCCTGGCATGTTCCTCCAGTTCTGCTCCACAACCAGCTGCAGTTTGTGGGGAAACACCAACAATCAAATCACAGCTGATCATACCTGGCTAAGGGTTTGGTCTTCAGCCTGCAACCAGAAATACCCAAAATCACCAAAAAACACTCCAAATCACCAAAATCTGTCCTCTTTTCCACCTGTAGCACAGAGATCCTGGTAGGAGAATTAAACACAACCAGCTGCAGTGTGTGGGGAAACACCAAAAATCAACTCACAGCTGATCATACCTGGTTGAGGGTTTGGTCTTCAGCCTGCAACCAGAAACACCCAAAATCACCAAAAATTCCCCAAATCAGCAAAATCTGCCCTCTTTTCCATTTGTGCCACACAGATCCTAACAGGCTCCTCCAGTTCTCCTCTCCAGGCAGGAAAAGAGCTCCAGTGTGTGTGCCAACACCAACAATCAACTCACAGCTGTCTGTGCCTGG
>NW_005069960.1:0-509 GCF_000277835.1 Geospiza fortis | reverse complement strand
CATCCCCCAGCACTGCCAAGGCCACCGATGCCCCACGTCCCCAATGCAACATCCATGGATTTGAAACCTCTCCAGGAAGGGGAAATCCAATGGAAACCCAACAGAAACCAAATTCCGTGTACAATATCTTCAGGATTAGAATCACAAATATCAGGAGTTAGTAAAGAAAATCCTTGGAATGCTCAAACCCAGTGTGTCCATGTCTGTCACTGCCAGCAGAAATCCAGACTCTCTTCTCTTTCCTTCCAAAACACCAACCCAGGGATGTTTTCCATCCTCTCACCCTGCTCCACTGCTTGGGGAGCCTGCACTTCACCTGACCCTGCTTTCCAACAATTCCATTCCACATCCATCCAAGTCCAACCCTTCCTGCTTCCCGGGAGCATTTCAGTCACTGGAATGTTGGATATTGAAGGTTTCTCTTCCATCTAAACAAGGGAAGAGCTATTCCTGATCCAATTGTTCTGGAACCTTCTTCTGTCCCATTTTTCCCTTCTCCACAGAAGCTG
>NW_005069959.1:0-509 GCF_000277835.1 Geospiza fortis | reverse complement strand
TTTTTTCCCATTTCTTTTTGATGTATGAAGCTATACATTTACAATGAGTGTGATAGACACATTCAAAAATTATGTAATAAATTATGCAAAAGACAATTTAGTTTCATCCCTCAAAAGACATGGTAAAATTCTGAAGTAACTTTTTAGTAAGACAGTTCTTCAATAATATTAATGAATGGTACACTCCTGTGTAAGGTACCTCATCTTTTTATGTCTTATATAGACATTAGTAAAATTGCATTATATTCTGATTCAAATTGAATTACAATTACATGACAGTCTTTATGCATTTAGATATTTGAAATTGATTTAAAAACTACGTGGGAATATAATTATATTTCTAAAGAATCTTTCACTGAAGAATTTCTGTCCCTTAATAGTTACGGCACTTCATAAATATTCCAATCAACCTATTGTGACTATTGCCCAGTGGAAATGGGCTGCAAAATCAAAATATGGAAGGTAACTAGGAACTATTGGCCACCTTTGGCATGAATAGGAAATATTTT
>NW_005069958.1:0-509 GCF_000277835.1 Geospiza fortis | reverse complement strand
GAGCTACCACACCAACAAGGATACAGGCATCTCCTGGAATTAGTGGATATCTTTTCTGATATCTGCCAGATTCTGACCTGGCAGCTTTCCCCTGCCACACCAGCAAGGCTCGGGAAGTAACCAAGACACTTCTCAAAGACATCATGCCCAGGTTTGGGGTGCCTTTAGGGATGCCATCTTATAGGGGACTCAACTTTATATCTGAAGTGTTACAGCAGTTAGTAAACAGTTGGGTATTAATTGGGATTTGTATCCCAATTTATATCTCTGTTGAGATCTCAGTATAGCAGAAAGGCTGAGTGAATGAATCAAATTTAAAGAGACAAATTGGCAAAATATGTCAGGAAACTGTCAGGAAATGGCCACAGGTGTTACCATTAGCTTTGTTACAAATTAAAACACAACCTCAAACTAATCTGAAAGTGAGCCTGTATGAGTTGGTGTTTGGGAAACCACATTCTGTTGCAGCTTTCCCTGGATCCAGGGAACAAATTGGAAATCAAGAAATA
>NW_005069957.1:0-509 GCF_000277835.1 Geospiza fortis | reverse complement strand
GAGCCAGTGCTTCTGTAGGATCCCAGCAAAGAGCTCAGGGGTGGGAACTGTCCCTTACACAAAAAACCCCATGTTTGTGCCCAGATCCAAGTTACCCCAGGACTGCCATGGGCTGATCCTGGCAAAACAGAGGTGATAATGAATAGGATTGTGCTGGAGGAAAGCTGCCTCCCCTCCTGCAGCCCCCTGTGGCTGCAGAGTGCTGTTCTCACCCCCTGAACACCTCCTGGAATACCTCACTCCTGGAAACTCCCATATGTAACACCTGCCCCAGGAGGGGGCACAGGGCAGGTAGAAAAGGCCCTGGGGTATTTCTGTGGCTCTGTGGAGCAGCAGCTGAGGTTGGGTTTTGGCAGCCCAGGGCAGCAGCTCACCTTGCTGCAGCCACCCCAGGCACTGCACTGCCCAATCAGCTCCTTCCCTGGGCAGGCCAAAACCCGAACTTTGGGGTGAGGGGGAGAAAATACAAACAAACCCAGACACTGCTCTCCGTTGTAAATTTTTTTTTT
>NW_005069956.1:0-509 GCF_000277835.1 Geospiza fortis | reverse complement strand
TTACCTAAAACAGAGCATAGTGTATGACCTAAGCACTAGAAAAATCAGGCCTGAACCCTGCAGGAACTTAATGTGCACTGCCAGAAGACAGTTTCATCTGCTGCTGTCATGGAAAGTTTATGGACACTGAAGGTCTAAGGTGGCACTTTGATGTGCTGTTTTTGCAACATATGTTCAACCACCAGCTGATTTTAAAAAATATATAAAGTTCAAGTTGGCTTTGAGCTCATAGTAAGCAAAAGGTCATTGACCTGTTCTTTGATGGATATGGTTGCTATCTGTTTTTCTGTGGTAGCAGGCCCCTCTGGCAGTCACATGGTTGTTCAGACCTCTTTTCATTGTTTGGGATTCAGGATACAAATGGGCTAAGCTGCATTGGTAACCCTATTACTTTTTTCTGGTGGCAGCCTTGATAAAAAATGCTGAAGTAATGTGTTGCTTGCATGTTTAACACATTGGACTTCTCAGAGGACAATATTGTGCTAGAGAAGAGCTGCATAAATACTATC
>NW_005069955.1:0-509 GCF_000277835.1 Geospiza fortis | reverse complement strand
AGTGTCCCCATCCCAGTTCAGACCAGTTTAAACTGGGCACGATCAGTCCCCACCAGTGTCCCCATCCCAGTGCCACCAGTATCCCCATCCCAGTTCAGACCAGTACAAACTGGGCAGGACCAGTCCCCAATGATGTCCCCATCCCACACAGGGCATTTTTGCCCCCCTCAGCTGCCTGGGTCATCCTGTATTTCTGGGGATCTGTGGAGGCACAACGCGAGAGAAGAGTGCGACACGAGCCGGGAAAAAAAAAAAGAAAAAAGAAAATCGCGTAGGGCTGAAGAGGGGCGGGGCCAGGGTGGAGTTATGTAGATAATCAGGCGGAGTTATGCAAATTAGACGCGGATGCACCACCAAAGGCATCATGGGAGCGAAAATTTGGGGAGATTTTCGCCATTTTCGGGATCCGTGCGTACAAAACGCGGGAGGAAAGCGCAGAGCGAGATGAGGAAAAGCTCCCGGAAGGGTTTCGGAGCGGTCGCAGCGCGGCGCGGGGGCGGCCGTGAGGT
>NW_005069954.1:0-509 GCF_000277835.1 Geospiza fortis | reverse complement strand
GTAATAGTGGCATATAAATTCCTGGCAGTCAAGTAGTTGTTTAGGGCATCTATTCCCCAGTGTGCTTTCTGGTGTTCTTCCCTTACTAGTGATCACAACCAAATGGGAAGGGATTACCAGCTTCCCTTCAATGGTAGCCCACCCTTCTTGGTTACATGTCCCTTTTTGATCTTCAATTAGTTTTCTATCTTTCTTATTATATTCTGGCTCACCTTCAAGGGAAATTTGTCCATCTGGAATTAGGGCACCTTCAATAGTTACCTCACCTTTCGCTGCTTCTTTTGCCTCTCTATCTGCTAGCTCATTTCCTTCTTCCAATTCTGAGCTCACTCTCTTGGTGTGTCTTAATATGCATAATTGCTACCTTTTCAGGCAGCTAAACTGCTTCCAGCAGCCGGATTATCTCTTGTGCATGTTTGATCTTCTTTCCTTGTGACGTCAGCAGTCCCCTCTCTTTCCAGTGGCTCCATGTGCATGCGCATCTCCGAATGCATACCTCGAGTCTGTAT
>NW_005069953.1:0-509 GCF_000277835.1 Geospiza fortis | reverse complement strand
CATGTTTTATGCTACAGGCCCAGCTTCTGTACTAGACCATTGCACAGGTGAAAATATGTATTTGTGGGACACCAAACAGTAAATTTCCCCAATGCAACACAATTACAGAAACATCTGTGCGAAACATCTTTGGTCCAATTCACTATGAAAACATACAAACACTCATGATGGTCTAGTAACTGCAGATTTCCCTGCAATGCAAAGCCAGAAACAACTGGGGAAATTGCTTCAAGACACACCAATAGTTTTTGTTCTGGCACCTGTACATCTCAGCTGTTGTTCCTTGCCTGTTAGGGTATAATTCAATTTAGTGATAGAAATGAGAAAAATACATTTTACAGGCATTAATGAAATCATACAGACAGCTTGTAAACACAAGAAGGAAAAGGCATATGAAAAAAATGGCTTGATTAAAAGTAAGCTGGACACATGAACAAGTTTTGGTAAAACAGAAATAATTTTATGCCCCTACTTGGCTCTTGATTCAAGAATCAATTGGAATTTGTTTG
>NW_005069952.1:0-509 GCF_000277835.1 Geospiza fortis | reverse complement strand
AATGGGAATTTTGGGGGAAATTTGGGGTTCTGGGAGGGGGATTTGGAGTTTAAATGGGGAAATTTGGGTGCAAATGGGGAAATTTGGGGTGGAAAAGGGAAATTTTGGGGGGAAAAGGGAAAATTTGGGTGGAAAAGGGAAAATTTGGGTGGAATGGGAAATTTGGGGGGAAAAGGGGAATTTGGGGGGAAATGGGAAATTTGGGGGGAAGTGGGAAAATTTGGGGTCCCCAAGGGGGAAATTGGGGATTGAAAAGATGAATTTTGGGGGAATTTTGGGGTTAGTTTGGAAAATTTTGGGGTTTAAAAGGAGAGTTTTGGGGTTTAAGGGGGGATTTGTGGTGGAAAAGGGAAAATTTGGGGTTCTGGGGAGAATTTGGGGTCTTGGGAGGGAGAATTTTGGGTTTAAAAGGGGAAATTGGGGGTATAAAAGGGGAATTTTAGCGGAATTTTGGGGTTTTGGGGAGAATTTGGGGTTTAAAGGGGAAAATTTGGGGGGAAATGGGAATT
>NW_005069951.1:0-509 GCF_000277835.1 Geospiza fortis | reverse complement strand
TGGTTCCCTGCTTAGGGTAAATTTGCTATCAAATTTAATGTTTCTTCCCATCCAATACATTTTCCCATTCATCATGCCTATCCCCAGCCTCGCATTGTCATAACACAATGGATTCACCTGGTGATATGCGACAAAAATTGATTCATTCCCCCAACCCACATCGTTCGATTGCATTGATTGCAAACAGGGATTGACATTATTTCCGCATTCCTTCTCCGTATCTGATGCTTGTGCTGGTCTGACTGCCCATTCCTTGACCCTGCCTTGGGATCGATACACCAAATCCCTTTGTCCAATTTACATAATTTGATCCTCGTGCTGTTTCTCCAACAGTACCTGCCAGGCTCTCTGATGCACTCCTCCGGGGCTTGGTATGCTGAGGATTTCCTGTCCCCTCGCTCAACTGGGACCATCTGAGTGCAATTACCGCACTCATCTGTGGAGCTCTTATTACGCCACTCATTGGGACCTCAATGTGCAGACTGCGTCCTGCACATGGCTAGGCTCAG
>NW_005069950.1:0-510 GCF_000277835.1 Geospiza fortis | reverse complement strand
AGGATCCAGCTGTAGGATTCCCGTAGGATTCCATCCTAGGAGTCAGCTGTAGGATTCCTGTAGGATTTCATGGGATTAAACGGCATTATTCCCATAGGGTTCTGTAGGATTCTCTTAGGATTTCCGTAGGACCCAATTGTACGATTCCCTTAGGATTCATCTGTAGGATTCATCTGTAGGATTCCCATAGGATTCGTCTGTAGGATTCCCATAGGATTCGTCTGTAGGATTCCCATAGGATTCATCTGTAGGATTCCTGTAGGATCCAGGTGTAGGATCCCTGTAGGATTCCAATGGGATTCAGCTGTAGGATTCCCTTAGGATTTCCGTAGGATTTCTGTAGGATTCTTATAGGATTCAGCTGTAGGATTCCACTGTGGGATTCCCATAGGATACAACTGTACTATTCCCATAGAATTCCCATAGGATTCTGTAGGATCCAACTGTAGCATTCCCATAGGATTCAGCTGCAGGATTCCCTTAGGATTCCTGTAGGATTCCCGTAGGATC
>NW_005069949.1:0-510 GCF_000277835.1 Geospiza fortis | reverse complement strand
TTTTTTAAGCTTCAGGCATGTTTTTCAATGCAAAGGATGACCTAAATCCAGGTATGAGATGCATTCCATAGCAGTGTTAAAACGTGGAGCTCAGTGGGCTCTGAGAAAACCAGCTCAGGAATCAGAAATCATATAGATCCACTAAAAAGGGTTCTTAAAGAGTCTAATACAACCTTTTCTTCAGGTAATTCAGAGCTACTTCAGAGCTGTTTATGGAGACACACTGCAACTCTTTGGCTGATGGATAAAAGCTTCTCTGCTAAGAAAAGACACGTGTTGCTGCTGCATGAGCAGTTGACAGTAAGCACACCCACAGGACTTTTAAATAGCATCTTTCTAGTTTTTTCACAATACTAAAAACACACTGGTGCACAAATGACCCAGCACTGTTGAAAAAAAAAACTGATCAGAAGGCTAAAAAACAATAAGAAGAATTTCAGCCACCAAGTGAAAGCCAAACATGCATCAATGGGAGGGACAGGATTTCCTTCGTGGCCTACAAGCTAGTAC
>NW_005069948.1:0-510 GCF_000277835.1 Geospiza fortis | reverse complement strand
GTGAATTTTGGGGTGCAAAGGAGGATTGTGGGGTGAAAAGGGGAATTTTGGGATGGAAAAGGTGAATTTTGGTGTGAAAAAGATGAATTTTGGGCTAGAAAAGGTGGATTTTGGGGTGAAAAGGAAGAATTTTGGGATGGATAACTGAATTTTGGGGTGCCAAGGGGGACTGTGGGGTGCAAAGGGGATTTTGGGATGGAAAAGTGAATTTTGGGGTGCAAAAGGTGGATTTTGGGGTGCAAAAGGTGGATTTTGGGGTAAAAAGGGGGATTTGGGGATGGCAAGGTGAATTTTGGGGTGAAAAGGGGGGATTCTGGAATGGAAAAGTGAATTTTGGGGCGCAAAGGGGGATTTTGGGGCACAAAGGTGGATTTTGGGATGGCAAGGTGAATTTTGGGATGGAAAAATGAATTTTGGGGTGAAAAAGGAGAATTCTGGGGTGCAAAAGGTAAATTTCGGGCTAGAAAAGGGGGATTTTGGGGTGCAAAGGGGGATTTGGGTATGGCAATG
>NW_005069947.1:0-510 GCF_000277835.1 Geospiza fortis | reverse complement strand
TTTTTAAGCCACTTTTAGTCCCTCTGCATAGGGTTTGAGTAGCACTAGGAATGACAGCGTGCCATTCTTTTTTATGTCATCATTTCTGATACAGTTAATGTTAAATTGGAAAAGTTAATGTTCAGAACATGATCCTTTAGACATCATTGAAAGAGAGCTCTAGAATGATATTTTTCCTTTATGTCCCTGTCAGTTAAGTTTTCCATTCTGATTAAGGTGAAAAGACAACATCTCTGAGCTTCTATGCAGGTAGAAGGGCTTGTCTGCTCACAGCTAGGACTTTGCAAGGGCACTCCTTTCTATGTATGTAATAAATGTGGCACATATAGGGAACCTCAACTTCCTGCATGGAAGCTGCAATAAAATACCACAGATTTCCAGATAAAAGCAAATCCTGCATGAAAACCCTTGTGCAACTGCTCAAATCTGCAATAACTGCATGGGAGAAGTCTGAAGGCTTTCACTGAGAATGGGACCAATATGCCAAAGCATTTATTCTCTTAAAAAAAA
>NW_005069946.1:0-510 GCF_000277835.1 Geospiza fortis | reverse complement strand
ATGGGGCTTGGAGCAACCTGGGATGGCATGGATAAGCTTTGAGGTGTTTTCCAATCCAAATCCATGATTCTGTGAAGCACTGCAGTGAAGGAAGGACTTTGGCCAAGGCAGATCTCATTTCACAAACCACACACTTCACCTGCAACTGCGAGGAGGACACTGCGTTCTGCACTGCTAGAAAAAGTGATCTGTATCAAAACAAGCAAAGTTTAAATCAGCAAAAATAATAAATATCCTTCTCTTCTACTTAGCCTTGCAGCCAGCATTGAATAGGAATACCTGAATGCATAATTTCCTCCCTTATCCCTTACATTTCATCTCTCACAGTATTTTTTCACTGATTAACTACTAGCACCTTTACTGCTCTACCACGAAGAAGTAGCTGGTCTAACAAATGCTGTGCTGTGAACAGTCTTGCACACAACTTCATACAGCTCCTCACCCAGAAGATACAGAAGGAGATAGAAAATATTCTGAGCTGGCAGAGACCCACAAGGATGATCGAGTCCA
>NW_005069945.1:0-510 GCF_000277835.1 Geospiza fortis | reverse complement strand
TGCAATATCCTAGAAGTCCCAGTAGCTATCTTATTTATCTCTCTTTTTGTCTGTGGGGAAGGTAGAGCAATGATCCCTGCCACCCTTTCAGGATCCAACTTCTTCTTTCCTTTTGTTAGCCAATGTTCCGGATATTTAACTTCGGGCTCAGTAAATTGTAGTTTTGACTTCAAAACCTTTGATCCTTTATCCCCTAAGAAATTCAGTAATGCTATGGTGCTTGCCCTTACATCTTCCTCTCTTGGGCCAGCTACCAATAAGTCATCTACATATTGTAATAATTTTGTCCCTTCTACCAGCACGAATTGACTTAGTAATTGTTCAAGTGCCTGACCAAACAGGTTTGGTGAGTCTACAAACCCCTGAGGCAAAGATGTCCATCTGAACTGCTGCTTTCTGTTGGTCTCTGGGTCTTCCCACTGGAAGGCAAAATAATCCCCACTATTTTTAGCTAAGCGGCAGGTCCAAAAAGCATCTTTCAAATCTATCACACTATACCAGGTATCCTCA
>NW_005069944.1:0-510 GCF_000277835.1 Geospiza fortis | reverse complement strand
TCTATAAAATCAGGTGGAGTGCTTTCAGATCAGGTGGAATTCTTTCAAATCAGGTCTGATTCTTTAAAAATCAGGCGGAGTTCTTTAAATTCAGGTGGAGTTCTATAAAATCAGGTGGAATTCTAAAAATCCGGTGGAATTCTTTAAAATCAGGGGGAATTCTTTAAAATCAGGTGGGATTCTATAAGATCAGGTGGAATTATTTTAAAACGAGGTGGAATTCTATAAAATCAGGTGGAGTGCTTTCAAATCAGGTGGAGTTCTTTAAATTCAGGTGGAGTTCTTTAAAGTTGAGTTTATTAAAAATTCAGGTGGAATTCTTTCAAATCAGGTGGAGTTCTATGAATCAGGGGGAGTTCTTTAAATTCAGGTGGAGATCTTTAAAATCAGGTGGGATTATTTTAAAATGAGGTGGAATTCTATAAAATCAGGTGCAGTTTTTTTAAAAAATCAGGTGGAATTCTATAAAATTAAGTGGAATTCTTTAAAATGAGGTGGAATTCTATAAAA
>NW_005069943.1:0-510 GCF_000277835.1 Geospiza fortis | reverse complement strand
GTAGCTGTAGCTGTAGCTTTAGTTGTAATTGTAGCTGTAGCTTTAGTTGTAGTTGTAACTGTAGTTTTAATTAGACTTTTTTATTAGCATTCCTTCTAAAGGCCCTTTAGTGTTGTCATTTTTGCAAAGTTACCCTTAGTTTAGAGAATTGAACTACCCTTCTGGAGTGCCATATCTGCTTTTCAATAATATTTGAGTATCTATGTTTGAAAAGTTAATAAAAAGAGATAAGTTTCTCAAATTGCCTGAAATGTGTCATTCTTTGTATTTAACCTTCTGTATCTTAGCAGGTTTCTTTCCTCTGCCGCTATCTGAAATAAAGACTTTTTGCAAACAGGGTACATTAAGATATATTAGGGATATATTATTGGATATATTAAGTATGTTGTCTCTCGAGCATTCCCATAGAAATGCTTGAAGCTTGAAGTGAAAATGCCCTGAAGTGCCTGAAATTTTGTATGGTGTCGAACAATAGAGTTTAAAAGCTAAGAGGTTATTGAAGACACCAAA
>NW_005069942.1:0-510 GCF_000277835.1 Geospiza fortis | reverse complement strand
AGTACAACTTGAATAATAAACTTACACTAAGATCATAACTAAGATCATAACTAGAGAACAGAAAAGCGGTCACACCGCAACAGACTTCATACCCTGCCAAGAACATGTTGGAGTAGGCAGAAGACAAAGAAAAATAATAAAGACATGCAGCAGCACACAAGCGAAACCCGGCTAGTTCCACAGAGCAGAAGAACGTGCAGCCTGCAGCCTGGTTGGGCCGGCTGGTGTGGCCACTGGGAGACGTCAATATCCAAGAAAATAGAACACTAATTAATGAGGACAACGATGTAAATTAGAACCAATGAAGAGTCACTTCTTTGTTTGCTAAAAATGTATGCATAAGTGGAAAAGCTTTGGAAGTGGTGTGCATGTGGCTGGAGTTCTCTCCTCTGCACCACAGCTGGAAATAAAATAATGCCTACTCCTAATACAAAAAAACTACTGTTCGAGGATTTCATTTATCCTACATTTTTGGACACCCCTGTATAAATATAGAACAATGAGAAATCC
>NW_005069941.1:0-510 GCF_000277835.1 Geospiza fortis | reverse complement strand
TTACCTTGGTACTTTCCCAGTAGCTGTCAAGGTGGCTGAAGTCCCCCAGCAGGACTGGAGCGTGTGAGCACGAGGCCTCCTGTAACTGGGGCGAAAGGCTTTGTCAGTGGGCTCCCCTTGGTCAGGCAGCTGTAGCAGACCCCGGCCACAAGGTTCCTTTTGTTGCCTCAGTGTCTGATTTTTACCCACAGTCTTTCAGCCTGCTCATGGCTGTTCTTCAGAGGCAGCTCTTCACACTCAATGCACCTCTTGACATAGAAGGCAACCCTTCCACCTCTCCCTCCTTCTGTCTCCTGAACAGCTCACAGCCATTGATAGTCACACTCCAGTCACACAATTTGTCCCACCAAGTTTCAGTGATGCAACAAGGTCATGACTTTCCAGCAGCATGGTGGCATCCAGCCCCTCCTTTGGTTTGTTGCCCATTCTGTGTGCTTTGGTGTAAAGGCACCTTGGCCAGGCTGTTGGCTGCCTTACCTTCCCAGAGGAACACCCCTTAATTCCTTTGAG
>NW_005069940.1:341-510 GCF_000277835.1 Geospiza fortis | reverse complement strand
TCTCCTGGAATTCCTGCTTTTCCTGGGGACACGGTGTGGGCACCGGGATCTCCTGGAATTCCTGCTTTTGCTGGGAAGAGGGGATGGGGTCTGGGACTGGGATGGGGACAGGGGTGTCCTTGGATCCCTGCTTTTCTGGGATGGAAACGGGGATTTCCTTGCATTCCTG
>NW_005069940.1:0-243 GCF_000277835.1 Geospiza fortis | reverse complement strand
ATTCCTGCTTTTCCTGCTTTTCTGGGATTGACACCGGGATTTCCTTGCATTTCTGCTTCTCCTGGGAACACGGGACAGGGTCAGGGAGGGACACCGGGATTTCCTTGCATTCCTGTTTTTCTGGGATGGACACCGGGATTTCCTTGCATTTCTGCTTCTCCTGGGAACACGGGACAGGGTCAGGGAGGGACACCGGGATTTCCTTGCATTCCTGTTTTTCTGGGATGGACACCGGGATTTCCT
>NW_005069939.1:0-510 GCF_000277835.1 Geospiza fortis | reverse complement strand
GGATTTTGGGTGAAAAATGGGGATTTTGCGGTGAAAAATGGCAGAAAATCGAAAGAAATTTGGGGGAAATTGGGGGAAAACTTGGAGAATTTTGGGGGAAAATTGGTGGAAATTTGGGGAGAATTGGGAAAATTTGGGGGGAAATGGGAAAATTGGTGAAAATTTGGGAGAAAAATGGGAGAAAATTCTGAGAAAATCGGTGAAAATTCGAGAAATTTGGGGAGAATTTGGGGGAAAATTGGAAGGAAATTGGGAGAAATTGGGAAAAAATTGAGGGAAAATTGTGGAAAAATTGGGAGAAATTTGAGGGGAAATTGGGGAAAGTTGGGAGAAAAATGGGAGAAAATTTGGGAGAAAATTTGGGAAAATTGGGGGAAAATTGGGAAAAAAAGGAGGAAATTGGGGAAAATTGGTGAAAATGGAGAGAAATTTGGGGAAAATTGTGAAAAAATTGAGGGGAATTTGGGAAAATTGAGAGAAAATTGGGGAAAATTTGAGGGGAAATTGGTG
>NW_005069938.1:0-510 GCF_000277835.1 Geospiza fortis | reverse complement strand
GGTTTATTTTGGGTTATTTTTGGGGTTTATTTTTGGGGTTATTTTGTGTCATTTTTGGGGTGTTTTTGTGTTGTTTTGGGGCTTATTTTTGGGGTTAGTTTTGGCGTTATTTTGTGTTATTTTTGTGTTATTTTTGGGGATATTTGGGGGTATTTTTGTGTTATTTTTGGGTTTCTTTTCTGTGATTTTTGGGTTTGTTTTGTGTGATTTTTGGGGTTATTTTTGGGTTTATTTTGGGTGATTTTTGTGTGATTTTTGGGGTTTATTTTGTGTGATTTTGGGCTTTATTTTGTGTTTATTTTGTGGGAGTTTTGGGTTTATTTTGGTGTTATTTTTGTGTGATTTTTGGGGTATTTTTGGGATATTTTTGGGTTTATTTTGGGTTTATTTTGGTGTTATTTTGATGTTATTTTTGGGGTTATTTTGGGTGATTTTTGGGTGATTTTTGGGTTTATTTTGGGTTTATTTTGGTGTTATTTTGATGTTATTTTTGGGTTTATTTTGGGTGAT
>NW_005069937.1:0-510 GCF_000277835.1 Geospiza fortis | reverse complement strand
CGTTGTCACCTGTGTGTCGTTGTCACCCGTGTCTCGTTGTCACCCGTGTCGTTGTCACCTGTGTGTTGTTGTCACCTGTGTCGTTGTCACCTGTGCGTTGTTGTCACTGTGTTTGTCACCTGTGTTGTTGTCACCTGTGTGTTGTTGTCATCTGTGTGTCGTTGTCATCTCTGTGGTTGTCACCTGTGTGTTGTTGTCACCCGTGTCGTTGTCACCTGTGTGTTGTTGTCATCTGTGTGTCGTTGTCACCTGTGTGTCGTTGTCACCTCTGTGTTTGTCACCTGTGTTGTTGTCACCTGTGTGTTGTTGTCATCTGTGTGTCGTTGTCATCTCTGTGGTTGTCACCTGTGTGTTGTTGTCACCCGTGTCGTTGTCACCTGTGTGTCATTGGCGCTGGTGTCTCCCCGTGGCCCCAAATGTCCCCAATGCCCCCCCAAGACCCTCAATGTCCCAAAATGTCCCCATTGTCCCCGATGTCACCAGTGTCCCCTCACTGTCCCCATTGTCCCC
>NW_005069936.1:0-510 GCF_000277835.1 Geospiza fortis | reverse complement strand
ATCTGTAACTTGTTCCAGTTCTTTCCTTGCTTCCGGCGTGAGTGTCCTGGGAGATTTTATGTCTGTGTCCCCTCTCAGAAGACCGAGCAACGCTGGAATGTCGTTGTTCGTGATTCCCAAAATTGGTCTCATCCAGTTGATTTCTCCTAGGAGTTGTTGTAAATCATGTAAATTGCTGACTTTCATGCTGACCTCCATCTTCTGAGGCCTGATTGTTTTCTCTGAGATCTTCCACCCTAGATATTTCCATGGTGTGACCTCCTGAATCTTTGAAACACTGATTTCCAAACCTGCCTTCTGCACTTCTGCAATCACACAATCACGAGCTTCTTGCAGCTCCTGTTGTGTTGATGCTGCAATGAGCAAATCATCCATGTAATGAATGATTTTCACCTTCGGAAATTTCTTCTGTGCTGGTGACAACGCTCGCACCACGTACCATTGACAGATCGTTGGCGAGTTCTTGAGGCCCTGAGGGAGAACGACCCAATGGTACCGCTGCAGAGGCGT
>NW_005069935.1:0-510 GCF_000277835.1 Geospiza fortis | reverse complement strand
AAACTCCATTGTTCAAAGTGAGAATGCCAAAGATAGCTTTGAAGGCCTTCAATGAAGGAAATTCTTAGGTGGGATAGAAGACTGGATGTTAGTTTAGAGCATTTTGTGAATGCCACAGCCCATTCCAAATATGTGACCATCTTGCTAATGCAGAAAATTTTGCTTGAGGGAAGGCAAAAGCAAAAGGCTGCAAAATCAGGTTCTCAAGCTAGAAATGGTGTTTGCCTGGGCAGTCTTGAGTCTGTTACCTTGTGTATTATGGAATTCATTTAATTTTTTCTCATTATGTGCTTTTCCAGGCACATGGTTTGCTCATCTCACATAAAAGGGTTACAGTGACATGCTGGGATCTTTGGTTTGTCTTTTGCTCTCTGTAATGGGATAATCAGATAATCTTACTGTAAGACATAAAACTGAGCTGTGGTGCACACATCCATGCAAGTGCCTTGGCATTCCTTAATGGGATGTTTCAACTTTTCAGTCTGCTTTATGTTGTTTTGGTTTTTTTTT
>NW_005069934.1:0-510 GCF_000277835.1 Geospiza fortis | reverse complement strand
CCTTAAAAACAAAGGGGTCCAGGAAAGGTGAGCGTGCTTCAAAACAGAGATCATGAGGGCAGAGGAACAGACTGTCCCTGTGTGCTGAAAGATGAATCGATGAGGCAAACATCCAGCCTGGATGGGCAGGGAGGTTTTGAAGGAACTTAGGAATAGAAAGAGGATCTATCATCTTTGGAAGGAGGGTGAGGTCTCTCAGGAAGTATTTAAGGGGGTTTCTAGGGCATGTAGGAAAAAAAATTAGGGAGGCCAAAGCTCAGTTCAAACTTAATTTGGCAACTTTTGTGAAGGATAATAAAAAATGTTTCTACAAATACATTAATGGCAAAAGGAAGGGTAAGACCAACCTTTGTTCTCTACTGGATGCAGGAGGGAATTTAGTAACTGCAGATGGGGAGAAGGCAGAAGTGCTTAATGCCTTCTTTGCCTCCATCTTTAGTGGCAAGACAGCTTGTCCTCAGGATAACTGTCCTCCTGGGGTGATAGATGGTGTCAGGGAGCAGAATGGTC
>NW_005069933.1:0-510 GCF_000277835.1 Geospiza fortis | reverse complement strand
GTTGACGGTTGGTTTTTGTTGGGTTTTTTGTGGTTTTTTTTTTCAATCTCTTCTCTTACTTTATCTTGCAGTCTCTAAAAAACATAAATTTGAAAATGTACTCTTTTCAAAGAAACCCAGAAAACATGATACTTCCTAAGGAACTAATTTAAGCAGTTAATTGTGTAGGTAAAGCTGAGGAGTAGGGCTTTGGAATTAAAATGTGAGGGTTTAGGTCTGGGAAAAAAAACCAAAACAAACACTGAGGGTTTAAGTCAGATCTGATTGAAAAAAAGAGAGTTGGGGTTGTTCAGCCTGGAGAAGAGAAGGTTGCAGGAGACCCTTAGAACCCCTTCCAGTGCCTAAAGGGGATCCAAGAGAACTGGAGAGGGACTTTGAACAAGGACATGAAGTGACAAGACATGGGAGAATGGCTTCAAACCCACAGACCACAGGGTTGGATTATAGATGAGGAATAAATTCTTTCCCCTGAGGGTGGTGAGGCCCAGAAAAGTTGTGTCTGCCCCATCC
>NW_005069932.1:0-511 GCF_000277835.1 Geospiza fortis | reverse complement strand
GGGGATCACAGCATCTCGATTTGTTCGATACTATTGGCAGTGCACCATCGAGGTGGTAATTGGTACACGTTGCTCTTCCACCTTCAGGAGTCCTACTGCAGATGGGTTTTCTGATAGTCCAGGCAAGGTGTTCAATTGCTTAATGTCCTCTGCCTCTACAGCAGCTATGCCAAAAGCCCATCTAAGTCCCTTTGGGTCTTTGTAATAGCCATTCCAGGGGAAGTCTATGCCTAGAATACACGGAGCCTCTGGGCTGGTCACAATGGGATGTTTCTTCCACTTCTTCTCAGTCAGGCCTTGGCTTTCAACAGGGTCAGTTTTTGTGATCCCCCCGTCACCCCAGAAATGGAAACAGGCTCCGCCCCCACCTGTCCCAATGCTATTAGGGTTCACTGTGCACCAGTATCAACTAAGACATCATATTTTTGTTGCTCTAACATGCCAGGACATTGAATCCACACTGTTCAGAAGATCCGTTTTTCCTGTGTCTCTTCCTAGCTAGAGGCAGGGC
>NW_005069931.1:0-511 GCF_000277835.1 Geospiza fortis | reverse complement strand
GTACTAGATCAATATCCATATTTTTAAAAAATTATTAGGAAGTGTATTCTGGATTGGCATGGCTAACAAATCAGCCATGGCATTGCCTTCTGCTAAGAAACCTCGAAGAGAAGAATGTGAATGAATGTGCATTACGAAGTAAGGTTCCCGTCGAATGGAAAGAAGGAAGATTAATTTTTTGAGTAAACCATATAGCTGATCATTGGAAACCTCTTTTAGCAGAGATCCTTCTACTCTCTCCACTACAACTGCAACTTAAATTGAATCCCTTACTAAATGAAAAGGAAATGTGAATTTTGAAAAGACCCGTACAACTTCTGTTAACTCCGTGATCTGTGCAGAACCAACTACTTCCTCAATATCTGATTCCCATTGTTTGGTCTATGGATTTTGCCAAGCAATCACAGATTTTTTTTTACTTACCAGAACTGTCTGTAAAACATGTGATTGCATCTAAGGGTGCATGACTTCTTAAGGGCTTATAAATTAATTTTAAAGATGAACTTAATAG
>NW_005069930.1:0-511 GCF_000277835.1 Geospiza fortis | reverse complement strand
GACCTTGAAGGTCTCTTCCAATCCAAGCAATTCCATGATTCTGTGACAAGAGCACTTCAACATGTGAACGTGAGGGAAGCAGAAAGCTTCTAGGTAAACCCTCCAAAATTATTTTTGGAACACTTTGTTAGAGGCAATGAATTCAATAAGAGCATAACAGGGACTGATGGTTTTTTGCCTCCCACTCTTGGATCAACCTCTCCTGGGAAACACTAAGAACTCAAAAAAATAATTGTAAAACGCTAAACTAATAATAATGGTATTGTAAAAGAAAAAATAATTGTAAAATGCTAAACTAAAACACAAGAAAAGGTCAAGTTGAATTACTGCATTGGAGATAAATTTTCACATTCATCTTCCCACTGTGCACAGTTCTGAGCTTTCCTCGAGACACAGATGAAGGGATTTTGGAAAGGACAAAAATGAGAGTGGTGAGGCACTGGAAGGATTGACCAGAGAATTTTTGTCTGCTCAGTGCCTGGATGTGTTCAAGGCCAGATTGGATGGGGCT
>NW_005069929.1:0-511 GCF_000277835.1 Geospiza fortis | reverse complement strand
ATGTTGCTTCAATAACTAAGTCTAAACAGCCTTCTGAGCTCTGGTGCTTTGTGCTGTGTGGGGCTCTATAGCCACACTTTAGTTGGGGAGTTTGAACCGTACCTGCCATTGATGTAATTGTCTTGCTTTAATAGATGGAGATTGCGAGCATCTGTTGAAGGGAGGTACATGGAGAACCTTAAGAGGTGCTGGGGTGGTATGCTTGGGAAGACAAGAAATAGAAGGCAAGACTGGGTTAACCCCTGTGTTTGCCACCGAGAAGATTCCATAGCCCTGCTGCGGGCAGCAATCCCACAGGCATGGTAAGGTGGAGGCAAAAAGGTCATACCAGACTTCTATCATTCCTCAGCTGTCTTTTCCCTTCAACACTCAATACAGGTGCAATTAGCAACAAGGACTGGAGGGCAAGACCAAATTGCCCTCTACTCACCACTAAGATACACATGGTATCGATAGCAACCCCATAAACATGATAGATGAGAGTAAAAAGCCATACTGGACCTCTAAGATT
>NW_005069928.1:0-511 GCF_000277835.1 Geospiza fortis | reverse complement strand
AAGGTATAAAGTAAATTTATTATTAACTGAGTCAGAGGAGGATAATTAGGAGTAAAATAAGCCTTTGAAACGTTTTTCCCTCTCAGCCCCTCCCTCTTTCCCACCAACAGTGCAGGGAGACAGGGCATCGGGGTGTTCGGTCACTTCGTCACTCTAGATTTTTCTTCCGTTCATTTAGGGAGAGGAGTCTTTTTCTTCTGCTATGCTGTGGGGTCTTTCCCATGGGAGACAGTTCTCTGTGAACTTCTCCAGCGTGGTTCTAATTTCACAAGTAGCAGTCCTGCCCAACCTGCTGAAATGTGAATCCCTCCTATGGGCAAAAGAGTCTTCCCAAAACTGCCATGGCATGGGTCACTAGTCCATGGGATGCAGTCTTTCAAGGATAAGATGCTTTAATTTGGAAGCAAGGGCCCTCTATCTCTGGAAGCAAAGGCTCCCTCTCTTTGTTCAGGTTGCCCACTGGATTACATCTTTTTTATCATCCACCCACTCCAGTGTGAGCACCTTTTCC
>NW_005069927.1:0-511 GCF_000277835.1 Geospiza fortis | reverse complement strand
CTTTGAGCACATAATCTTTTCACAATTGCTTTTCTCTGGCTGTCAAACACAGTAATGCCAATTTAATTGCATAATGTGAGTAATCAGCATTTTAGAAAACCTTCCCCTAGACCCATGTACCTTTTATTTGCTGTTAAAATGAGTCTATTGATAGTTTATTTTTCACTGCCTATTGAGCAGATGTTGGTCCTTCTCCGAGGGATTTTTCAGCTTTTCTCAGTGACTCTGGCTTGGTGACTTGCCAGATGTTTAGTTTCTCTGCTGCATTTCAATAAAAGTACTGGAGGTATGAAGGAACTAGCAGAAGCAACAGGAACACAGATAATGCTCTTGCTGGAAAGATGCATCCAAGTGGAAAACATGAGGAAACCTTGAGCAGAATATTGCACGTTCGTATGTGTTTTCTGCACTTATGTGTGTTTCCATCAGCATCTTCCACTGGCCCTGCATGAGGTTATCTCGGTTGTTTCCTACTCAGTTCAGATGTTTTTCAAACTGAATTAATAATTCA
>NW_005069926.1:0-511 GCF_000277835.1 Geospiza fortis | reverse complement strand
AGGGACCCCAGAGCCCCCACAGACCCCCTGTCCCCAACCTGGGATCCCCTCGTGTCCCCATCCCCGGGGTCCCTCCGTGTCCCCATCCCCAGGATCCCCCAGACCCGCAATCCTCCCGTGTCCCCTCCGGGGGTCCCTGCCACCATCCTGTGTCCCCTGTCTGGTCTCTGCCACCCTCCTGTGTCCCACACGGTTCTGCCACCCTCCCATGTCCCCTGTCTGGGGACCCTGCCACCCTTCTCTATCCCCTGTCCTGTTCCCACGGGGTCCCTGCTCCCTGTCATGTCCCCTGTCTGCATCCCTGCCACTCTCCCGTGTCCCCTGCCACCATCCCCTGTCCCCTGTCTGGGGTCCCCACAGCCCTGCCACCCATCCGTGTCCCCTGTCTGTGTCCTTGCCCCCTTCCCCGTGTCCCCTGTGGGTGTCTCTGCCCATCCTCTGTCCCCACCCCTGTCCCCATCCTGTGTCCCCTGCCATGTCCCTGTCCCCTCCCCTGTCCCCTGTGGGTGTC
>NW_005069925.1:0-511 GCF_000277835.1 Geospiza fortis | reverse complement strand
TCTTCCCAGGAGAAAATCCCAGGCAAATAGATTTTTCAGAAAATATAACTGACAGTGCGCCATTGAGCTTTATTATAAAATTATTAAGGCACATCCAGAGGTTTTTGAATGCTATATGTAGCTAGATTTAAGCATGTATTGTGATTTTGAATGTTAATTAGTGACAAATTTTACCTAAGACAGAACCTATTCTGAGTGCAAAATATAATTACTCTTCATTTGTGTAAAATATATGGCAGAATTTTTAATCATGTTGTTTCTGAATCTTTCCAGTTTGCTGGAGGTAAGAGCATTGTTCTGCTGTACTTCTCTGCCATCAGCAACTCTTTGAATGTCTTACATTGCTAAATCCCAACACGAGCCTAAAAGCATTGTTCAAATGGTATTTTGAGGGAAGTAGCCTCACACCTTCGTGGGAGCCCATTCCTCTCCCTGCTTCAGAAATGTCACCTTTGTTCCTAAAATGCGCATGTAGTTTCTCTTTAGACATCATTTACAGTGAAAGTGTTTC
>NW_005069924.1:0-511 GCF_000277835.1 Geospiza fortis | reverse complement strand
GAATGATTTTGGTTGGGAGGGACCTTAGAGATCTTCTAGTTCCAACCCCCTTGTGGAATGGGAGGTTGCAGTCAGTTCTTAAGAGCTTATCTGCCACTCCTTCCTCTTCACACTTTTTCCCCTGCTCCAACATAAGATATCTCCCACAGGATAGTCCTTCACTAACTGCTCCAGCATGTGTCCTCTCCATGGGGTACAGTCCTTCGGGAATGGACTGCTCCAGTGTGGGTCCCCCAGGGGCTGCAGTTCATGACAGAAAACTTCCTCCTCTCCAAAGGTGCACTCTCTAGAGGCTGCTGCTTCCTCCAGGGCACATCCACCTGCTCTGTCATGAGGCCCTCCATAAGCTGCAGGATGGTTATCTGCTCTGGAGTGGTCTTCTCCACAGCCTGTAAGGAAATCTCTGCTCTGACACCTGGAATACCTCCCACCCCTCCTTCACTGACCTAATTGTCTGCACAGCTGTTTCTCTTGCATTTTTCTTCCTCATACCTACCTCCCTTCTCACATA
>NW_005069923.1:0-511 GCF_000277835.1 Geospiza fortis | reverse complement strand
CTTTAAAATCTCACAACCCCTGAGACTAATGTTTATCTAATCAATAAATCATTCTTAACTTAAAAATAATCCCACCCCTTCATTAAAAACAACAATAATAATTTCTGGTGCCCCGTGTGAGGGACCAACCCAAGGCTGGAATTTACTTTTGCGAATTTTTGTCCGCTTAAGCCCCACTTAACTTGAATAATCCTGAGCAGAAGGGACTCAGTATCCTGCTGGCACAGTAAAGCCCAAACCATTTAATTCTGGACAGACCATGAGAGGAAAATATTTTCCTGAGGGTGTTTTCAACACTTCAGATGAGTCCTTGGTGAGGAAAATGCTGCCACAGCCTCACTGACCAGGGTTAGCTCATCTGGTGCTTCCCAATTTTGTTTATTTATCATACAATATCAGATATTTATCTTAAAATGTCTGATAATTATCTTAAAATATCAGATATTTGTCTTAAAATGTCAGATTTTGGCTTTTGAGTTACACTCAGCTGATCAAACATTGTCCATCCTCC
>NW_005069922.1:0-511 GCF_000277835.1 Geospiza fortis | reverse complement strand
AAAAAAAAAAAGAAAAAAAAAAGATTCCTGGACAATTTCAATCAATCACCTCACAGTGCCACAGAATTCAGAGAATCCTAAATTATTTCCTCTTGTTGCATTCTTCTGGTGAGACGCATCTGCCTCAAGTGAAGGTCCGGATACAGGACCTAGCCACTTATGAGTGGGAGGGCCCATGTGACCTTATCACTTGGGGCCATGGGTATGTGTGTGTTTCCACAGATACTGGAGTGCGATGGGTACCTGCGAGGTGTGTCTGCCCTGATTTGCGACAACAAAAACAGAATGTGGCCAACAGGCAGCCTCCGAATGATGATCAAGATGACAACCATCAATCAGATGGCCCCTCCACAAGTGGGGAGTGGACATTCCATCTTTTCTTTGTTTCTGAAAAAATACTGTTGACAGGCCAAGACTGTCAGTTCTTTAAACAAATTAATGATAAGTTGTTATTCTATTGTTAGACTTATTATTGAGATTGCATTATGTGACGGTGGTCACAGGGGTCTTA
>NW_005069921.1:0-511 GCF_000277835.1 Geospiza fortis | reverse complement strand
TTGATTCTCCTTTTAGAAACAGGATTCTGATTTTGTCAGTAAACATGACTGATATAGAACTAAGTGAGCTTAGCACATCTCAAAAAAATCCACAACTATTTTAATGTGTTCTTTACTGATTGTCCTGCGTTACCTTAAAGAAAGGGCTGTGGAGCAATTGTTTGCCACCTCTCACAATGGGGTCTTCATAGTCAAACTGTCGCTGCAAAGCTTCTGGAAGACCTTTAACCAAAGCAGCTAAAGCACTCCCTGTGAAACTCTAGAGACACCACACAACTAGAAAGTTAGTCATAGTGCATGCATTACAGGAAGTACATTATTTACATGACTGTGACAAAACAGAAATAACTTCCCAACCTAAAACTAGCTGTGTGAAATACAATTTCCATTCACTTGTTAAAAAATATTTTATTTCTATGCCTTTTTGGCAATTCAAAAAGCACACCTGTTAAGTCTTGGAATCAGTCATTTTTTCCTTTCTGAACTGGAATACTTTTTACAGACTTGCAGA
>NW_005069920.1:402-511 GCF_000277835.1 Geospiza fortis | reverse complement strand
AGCTCTCCTGCTCCAAATCCTACCTCACGGAACTGGGGCTTCTTGGTGTTAGTTCCTGTTTAGCATTTGGCTGTTTTGTGTTCATTGTTTTCTCCTATGTGCAGATCTT
>NW_005069920.1:0-387 GCF_000277835.1 Geospiza fortis | reverse complement strand
CAGGGACGGCACAAAGCCTTTTCCACCTGCCTCCCTCACCTGGCTGTGGTCTCCCTGTTTGTAAGCACCGCATTGCTAGCCTACCTGAAGCCTCCCTCCATGTCCTCCCCATCCCTGGATCTGGCCCTGTCAGTTCTGTACTCGGTGGTGCCTCCAGCCCTGAACCCCCTCATCTACAGCCTGAGGAACCAGGAGCTCAAGGCTGCAGTGTGGAGACTGATGACTGGATGGTTTTGGAAACATTAACCTGCTAGCCGGTGTCTGCAAATCACTTGTAATAAAATTTATCTTTGATACTTCTGTTAGTGTGTTTGTGGGGTCTTTTTATCCTTGTTTTAGTTCTTTCATATTATCCACAAAAAATGTCATTCTTTGTGCCATTTCTCA
>NW_005069919.1:0-511 GCF_000277835.1 Geospiza fortis | reverse complement strand
TGGGGTTTGGGTTTTGGGATGAGTTTTTAGCGTCAGATTTTGGGGATTTTGGGGATAAATTTGGTGGTTTTGGGGGTTTTGGGATCGATTTGGGGTTTGGGTTTTGGGATGAGATTTTGGAGTCAGATTTTGGGGAATTTTGGGGTTTAATTTGGTGGTTTTGGTGGGTTTTGGGATGAATTTGGGGTTTGGGGACTGAAGGAGGAGCCCCCCTGCATCCTGGTTTGGGATTTTGGGGATTTCCCTTGCAAATCCTGAATATTTCAGTTCCAAACCCACCAAATCCGGGATATTTGAATCCCCAAATCCACCATATCTGGGATATTGCCAATTCCCAAACACAAATTCCCCTGAAAATCCCCCAAAATCCCCCCAAATTCCCCAATTTTCCCCAAAATTTCCTCCAAAATCCCCCAAATTCCCTCTTTTCCCCAAAAAATTCCCTCTTTCCCCCAAATTTCCCCCTTTTTTCACCCCAAATCCCAGAAATTCCCCTTTTCCCCCCCAAAAT
>NW_005069918.1:0-511 GCF_000277835.1 Geospiza fortis | reverse complement strand
CCTGGAACAGGGAATAGCTGAAGAAGGCTAATAGGAACATTATACCATGAGGATGGCATAAGGCTTTTGTTGGCAAATTACTTCTCTACGTTTCCAGACACAAATGCATTGGTTATGAGCATGAAGAAACATCAGAGCAGAATTATGCATATAGTGAAGAAGAATTTGATAGTAATTAGAAGCTAACCAGATAATATGCGCAATCAATAGCACATGTGAAATTTTATAATTATCAGGCACTATAGCACTGACTGTCATCCCAGAGTCTGCAACAGCTGATAAACCTCAAATCAGTAGAGAATTGGAAAATCATGTCTGAATAATGGTTCTCTATGCTCACTTTAAAAGCAGATTCAGCTGTCATACTAGTAAAGTCAAATTGTCAAGGCAAAGCAACTTGAATACTTTTTGATGCAGAAAACATCTGGGTTTATTGTCAATCATCCCATCCAAGTAGAGCTAGAAGCTTGGCCAGAGCCCGAAATCTAATTGGTGGATGTCACTCAACACA
>NW_005069917.1:0-511 GCF_000277835.1 Geospiza fortis | reverse complement strand
GCCCTAAATTGTCCCCAAGAGGGAGTTCTGGGGTCTTTGCTCCCTCAGTGTCCCCAAAAAGGAATTTTCGCGACCCCAGTTTCCCATTGTCCCCAAGGCTGGAATTTTGGGGTCCCCACTCCCCCTTTGGGGACATCAGGAGGGAATTTTTGGGGTCCCTATAGCCCGAAATTGTTCCCAAGAGGGAATTTTGGGGTCCCCAGTCCTTCTTTGGTGTCATGAGGGGAATTTTGGGGTCGCAAATCCACCCCACTGTCCCCAGGATGGAATTTTGGGGTCCCCACTCCCTCAGTGTCCCCAAGGAGGGAATTTTTGGGGTCTCTACCCCCTTTTTGGGGACATCAGGAGGGGTTTGGTGTCCCCACCCCCCCAAGAGGGAATTTTGGGGTCTCCAAACCTCCTTTTGTGTCCTGAGGGGAATTTTGGGGTCCCAAATTCCCCCCACTGTCCCCAGGAGAGAAGTTTGGGGTCCCCACCCCTTCTTTGGGGACATCAGGAGGGAATTTTGAGG
>NW_005069916.1:0-511 GCF_000277835.1 Geospiza fortis | reverse complement strand
GGACTGCACTTGAACATTGACATTTCTTTGGGAAAAAGCTGCAGAGAGAGGTTTGTTCATGCAGAAACTGTTTGTGTGAATGGTAACAGTTTCCTTGATGGAGAACAACAGTATCTGAACAGGTACTGCATGACAGCAAATATATTTCGAACAAAGGTGACTGCTGTGTCTATAATAACTAGGCACTATGGAACGAAAAATAAGTCAATAAATAAACGTAGAAAGGCTTGTGTGCTCTGTAAGATCTGAGGTTGGGAAATGGAGCCCTTTAGAAGAGCACAGTTTGTGCTTGTTCAGTTTGTCCAGTGCCAGTCTTCAGTGGTGGAGATGCTGCAGTCTCCAAAAGCAAATGGTGCTTCGTTATTCCTTCGTTACTCCTTCCAGTGGAAGTCTTCTGTAATGTGTAATATAGATTTCCATGGTACAGCTTTGGGCTCTTACCTCCTGTCTGGTTCACAGTACACATAGGAAGGCTTCTATTCCCTTTTGTGTTTTATCTTTACCTAGACAC
>NW_005069915.1:0-511 GCF_000277835.1 Geospiza fortis | reverse complement strand
AAGCAGCAGCTTATGCCCAGGAAAGAGGAAGAGTGGAAGCCTGACAGGTGGCAATCTCAGTGCCTGACCCAGCATAGAGTTACAAATCTGGGAGATGGGATAACAACCCCAGGCTGAAACCCAGACCAGTCCCTGGGTCTCATACTCTGCCATGTTATCACATGAACACAAGTGCTGCTTCATTACAACTGTTCAGCATCACACATGGACATCCCTGAATCCTGCTAAAGCACCGTTTGCTAAAGCAAACACTGAAGGAATGTTTTGTGCAGAGCTGGACTGAGGCTTCTCTGAAAGCCAGGTCCCTCAGGTCTGAGAAATACCCATCATATCTCCTCAAGAAAAGCCCAGCCAAAACCAAATGAATGTCCACACAACTTGTATCTGGAGCACAGGCTTTGCTTGTTTTTTCCACCAAGTTTGGAAATGGATAAGGCAAGCAATTCCTGAACTAAAGCCTCCTAAAAGAGGACTCTGAAGATTCTGAAGAAGATTCCAAGGATTGTAAAGA
>NW_005069914.1:0-511 GCF_000277835.1 Geospiza fortis | reverse complement strand
GGCTTACTCTGCTTGCTTGGTCTTTGCTGTCAGTTTTTCATGGATCTAAATGGAGCAATTCACATGCTGGGACTTCACTTGAATGAACCAAGACAAAGCAACCTGCAAAACAGACAAGGCTGAAATGTGAATACTCCAAACTCCAATAAAAATCGGAAAATGGTGATTTGTAGCAAAACATGAGAACTTACTCAGTTGAAATGGGAAAAAGGAAAGCATGACACATCAGTCTTATCCTTGTGGGAGCAATGACTGCAGCTGCTGTACAGTCTCTTAAACTGGTGTTTGAAATGAAACAGGTATGAGGAACTACAGCTCAGGTACTGCGTAAGTAATTGCAGCACACTGGAAAATATCAGAATTTGATGTAGGTAAACTAAAGAGCTGACAGAACTCAGAACAAGACATCCTCTTGTGCTTAACTTTTATGAGGAATAATGAGTTTTGTTGGAAAGAAAAACAGCCAAAAATTAAAGCCTGTACAGCGCTCTGGTCAATAACATACTGAGAA
>NW_005069913.1:0-511 GCF_000277835.1 Geospiza fortis | reverse complement strand
AAAAAAAAAGACATAATTTTTCACAGACATTTTTTGGTATATAGCAGTCTTACTACCATTAGCTATTGCTGATAGACAATACTAGAGCTGTACCAGTTTTCTGTTCATTAACTTGGGCTAAGTAATTCATAGTGAGCATTTGTCTCTATCCAGCAGGGTGGGGGAAGAAGGATTAAGGGCTAAAAACAGTTACATATATGCATTTTGTTTCTTACCAAAGAAAAGAGGAAGCATGACACTGCAATATTATCTGCATTTCTAGGGCCAAACTAGAATGTCCACACTTGAGAGCAGGGACAATGTCTTGTTCTTGAGAGCAACTAAACCTCTCACTGGGCATCCTCAATAACATTTAGCAAAAGAAATGCTGTAAACACCAAATTTCCATAGGTATAACAGCAGGCTGTGTACAACCCACACCTCCACCAGTGTACTGTATACCTTCCAGTCATGCTAATTTTTACCTACCCTTTCATATCTGTGAGGACTATCTGGAGATGTACATTTTTTT
>NW_005069912.1:0-511 GCF_000277835.1 Geospiza fortis | reverse complement strand
CTGTGTCCTGTTTTCCTTTCTACAGGCAGAGTCACCCCTGAACAACTCAGCTCATACATTCAGCTTTTCCGAAACAACCTCAAAGCTTTGGAGAACCACTGTGGTCTTCTACAGCTTGTGCTGGCCACAGTCCAGACTTTGAAACACCCCCAGACTTCCAAATGGGACAATTTCCTTGCCTTTGAGCGATTACTTCTGCAGGTACATATTATGTTTAATGGTTTGATTTTCCATTGCATTCTGTAGCTTGTGTTTGTTTATGAAGAAGTGCGTTGGGATGTCTTGCTAAGGAGCTGTTCCTTATTACCAAATGGGTTAAAGGAATGGGAACATACATATTTATTCTTTTATAGCTGTGTCTAAGAAATTATATAAACAAAAGAGTAGGCATTAAAGGTGAAGCATATCAGTAATCTGAATGGGGTGACAGTTTTACATTTAGATGAAGTTTCAAGAAGATATTGATTCTGGCATTGCCTAGGATTGTTGTTGTTATCATTATCATTATCAT
>NW_005069911.1:0-511 GCF_000277835.1 Geospiza fortis | reverse complement strand
AAAAATATGAATGCTTCAAGAGCATTCATACAGATACTCTGTCCCCATACCTCTTCAACAATTTCCATGTAATAAATTACATTTCCATGTAATTCCATGTCTATTCTAAGTGGTATTTGACACCAATTGTCACTTCAGTATGCAGGCCATACATTTTATCATCAGTGAATCTGACAAAATAAAATGCAAAAGACATCTCTTTAAAATCCTTGCTACTTTGACAACATACATTTCTGGCACCATGTTAGTCCTGTGTGTATACATGCAGACATGCCAGAAAGAAATGGATGATACAAAGAATTTTTTGCTAACACCTTTTACTAGATGCGGTTAAGAATAATAAACTCCTAAATAATGAATGTGCATAAACTTGGAAGAATTCATCTCAACTGATCAGCAGGTAAGAAATGCTATTTTAAATAGCAGCTCCCTGTACTGCAAACCAGGCCAACCATGGCAAGTTTAGGCCTAGCCATGACAAATTCCCTGTACTCTGCATTGGTGAGGCCAC
>NW_005069910.1:0-511 GCF_000277835.1 Geospiza fortis | reverse complement strand
ATTCCATTTTTCCTTCCCTTTTTTTTTTCACTTTTTATTCCCTTTCTCCCCCTCCTTTCCCCCTTTTTTTCCACCTTTTTTCCTCGTTTTTATTCCCTTTTCTCCACATTTCCCCTTTTTTTTAATTCCCTTTTTCCTCCGCTTTCCCACCTGGACCTTTTTTGTTTATTTTCTTATTTTCTTTCTTTCTTTTTTTTTTGTTGTTTGTTTTGGAATTTTTGTTTTGTTTTGCTTTGTTTTTTTTTTTTTTTGATTGATATTTCTGGGGTCGTTATTTAGGTGTGTTCCAGAGATCTTGGTATTTTTTGGGGATATTTTAGGTTATTTTGGTTCTTTGTTGCTTTTTTTTTTAGCTATTTTGGGGTTATTTGGGATTGGTTTGGATTTCTGAGTTTGTTTTGGTTTTTTGTGTTGTTTTTGGTGTTTTTTGGAGATTTTGGGAGGTGTTGTGGTTATTTTGGAGTTATTTGGATTTGGTTTTGTTATTTTTTGGGGATTTTTTTTATTTTTT
>NW_005069909.1:0-511 GCF_000277835.1 Geospiza fortis | reverse complement strand
TTCTGTGTCTATATGGGATTTCTGTGTTTATAGGGCATTTCTGTGTTTATAGCAGATTTCTGTGTTTATAGGGGATTTCTGTGTCTATAGGGGATCCACGTGCGTTTGTAGGGTCTGTGTGTTTATAGGGGATTTCTGTGTTTATATGGGATTTCTGTGTTTATAGGGGATTTCTGTGTGTTTATAGGATTTCTGTGTGTCTATAGGGTCTCTGTGTGTTTAAAGGCTGTGCCCATACCGGGGATTTCTGTGTTTAAATGGGATTTCTGTGCGTCTATAGGGTCTCTGTGTGCCTATGGGGGATTTCTGTGCATCTATAGGGTCTGTGTGTGTTTAAGGCTGTGTCCATATATGGGATTTCTGTGTCTATATGGGATTTCTGTGTCCATAGGGGATTTCTGTGTGTATTTAAGGGCTCTGTGCCCATATAGGGGATTTCTGTGTCTATAGGGCCTGTGTGCGTTTCAGGGCTCTGTGTCTATGGGGGATCTGTGGGATCCGTGTGTGTTTC
>NW_005069908.1:0-511 GCF_000277835.1 Geospiza fortis | reverse complement strand
GGACAAGTGGTGATGCAATTCCCCCTCGGGTAAAGCGCCTTTTCTGGACACCCCCCCTTGGTACTTGCTGTACTTTGTTTATGAAAACATGTCTCAAAGAGCTGTTTTCAACTTTAGTAGCCAGGGAGACCTAAGGTAGCATAGGGATTCTGAAATTTGTCTTTTCTTCCCGCCTAGAAAAATGCTGAAACTAAGTTACAATAAGAAGCTATACTGTATACCTTACATGCATAAGGAATACGGTGAATATAGAGGAGGAAAAAAGGTAAAAAAAAAAACCAGCATAATTTCTCCCTTTTTTAGACAGTAACAAGACTCTCCTTTGTCTAGTCTCTACTCCATATTTAATCACACCATCATATCATACAGATGCCAACTATAACTACAGGTACTATGAATACTTCTTTTATCCAGTTTGGAAACCATGAAGTCAATACTGACAGCATATTCAAGGTTTAGTGAGCTCCTTTGAGTGTTACCTGGGGTAGAATTTGAGTTTGCTTTCAAATTT
>NW_005069907.1:0-512 GCF_000277835.1 Geospiza fortis | reverse complement strand
CTAATGCAATACAGAATCTGGAAAATACGAAAGCTGAAACTTAAGGCATCACTGTGCCTGAGTTAATTTGTGCGTGTGTTTTGGTTTTTGTTCCAAATGTCTCTCCTTGGCTGCCTTTCTCCCCAGCAAGCCCTGTGTGCTCCCAGCAGAGTCTCGTTTCTCACCGGCCGCAGGCCTGACACCACCCGGCTCTACGATTTCTACTCCTACTGGAGAGTCCATGCAGGAAACTATTCCACCATGCCCCAGTATTTCAAGGAAAATGGCTATGTGACCATGTCTGTGGGGAAAGTTTTTCATCCTGGTATGGTTTGATTTGTCATTTGCTTAACATAGAATTAACATTTGCTTAACATATTTGCTTGTTGTGTATAGTCTCTCAAACTTACATGAGTATTGATGTGTGATTCCTGTCTGTATTACGAACCTAAATCATAATCATAAGGCAGATTTTACAGTGGTTGTCGTTAAGTCTTAAGGTATTAGAGGTGAATGTATTAGATGACTTTTAT
>NW_005069906.1:0-512 GCF_000277835.1 Geospiza fortis | reverse complement strand
AAAAAGTCAGACTTCTGCTTATTTAATTCTCTGTTTTATCTATGTGCTGAAGTATTTATGTTGGCAATGAATTCTTGTAAGCTTAGACCAGAACATGATGTTTTTATGCTCTTAAATGTGAAACACCATTAGTGAGTCGTTGTCTTTCCAGTCTAGGCTTTGCCACATGATAGCAATCTGAGCTGGGGAGTGCCCTGCAGAGGAAGTGGTGGAGATGCATCTTGCAGTGCACTTTTCACCTCGTATCTCCTTATACAGCAACATTTCAGTCTTGTTTCTTAGTGTGAATGAGAAAAAAAACCCCACCTTATCTTTTGGTGTCTAATGTGGTTACTGCAAAAAATCAGCCCTCTCTACTCTAAAAGAGAAAAATCTTCTGTAATGTCTGTTATTAATATGTTATAGCAACTAATGGAGGTAGTTAAGAGTAAGTAAACTGCACTTTAACCAAATCCCTGGAAGCCAGGCTGAATGGGGCTTTGACTAACCTGGTCTCATGGAAAGTGTCCCTG
>NW_005069905.1:0-512 GCF_000277835.1 Geospiza fortis | reverse complement strand
GGAAGCCTGCACTGGAGAAGGCTCCTGCCTCTTAGGCTGCAGTGCCAAACAAGTGCTAAAAAATGACTGTTAAAAATGACTGAAAAAGCCATGGGAATCCTGAGCAGAAAGCTCAAGAATAAGTGGAAGCACAAGGGATGACTCACACCCTTCCCTTTCTCCCATTTTCTTTTGGATATATCTATAGAAAAATACCATCATGGTAAGAGAGACCTACAGATAATCTTGCCAAGGAATGTGAAACACGCTACCTTGTGTCTAACAGACCATAGCATTGAAAATCTGTTTTGCAGATCCTGCATTCCCTAGCTTCAGGTCCTCTTTTAGCTTCTTTTACATTTTGATTTCAAAATATCTCTTCTCAGTTCTCAAAGACTATTCAAGTACTCTCGTGTTACCTCTTCCAGCAGGAAACACACAGGTAGCCTCTTTTGCTACAACACAAACAGATCAGCAGATCATTTGTATGTTTTCATATCTGCAACAGGAATCACAGAATATGCTGAGTTGGA
>NW_005069904.1:0-512 GCF_000277835.1 Geospiza fortis | reverse complement strand
GCATCATATAGTCAACCCAGGACATCTGCTCATGCCAGCAGCTCCAGTCTCCCTACCCATATCAGCTTCCCTGCCTGTGTCAGGAGTTTTAGCCCTACCTGCCTCTGACCGTGGTCACTCCCGCCCTTGCCGTGACTCTGGAGCCGCCTGCTCCTACCTCTGTTTCTTTGTTGATTCTGGCTTTCCTGATGACTTCCACTTCTAATTCCGTCCCTTTACTGGTTCCAATCTCACTGCTGACCCCTGCTCTTGTCTCTGCTCCCTCGGTGATTTCACCTCCTTCTGTATCTGTGGAAGGGCTTCAGGAGGGGGGCAGAGCCCTGCTGAGGTCAGGGTCCCAGGAGAAGACTAGGAATGCCTGTTTCTGCTGCAGCAGGGGAAGGCACCCTCACCTAAAGGGACACTTGGAGGTGCTTTGGGGGAAGTGCCCTGAGAAGTGGGAAGATCATGGACTCTGTTTTCTGGGGAATGAATGCCATCTGGAACCTTTGATAACTTGGGAAGCAGGCCCC
>NW_005069903.1:0-512 GCF_000277835.1 Geospiza fortis | reverse complement strand
ATATCTCATACATGATTCAAACATTCCCTTCAAATTAAGGGTGCTTCTGTTTAATGTCAGCTTCCCCCCCTCATCTTGTAAATCAATTGTCTTGGTCCCCACGAAGTCTGGATTTTCCTGATAAGGAGGCAATAATTCTTCTCCTGGAATCTTGGTTTCTTGTCGCTGTTATCCCTATGCGAAGAATTTCTTGATTATCTTATCCATTCCTTGAGCTAGTTACAAAAAGTATCTTACATCACATAGTTTCTATCTTAATATTATGCTATAGCCTAAAAACTGTATTTACCACACTATTTAAAAGAGATTCATACAGCATAACTTTCCAACATAACACATATAGTATTAATTTTAATATTTGTGAAGAGCCAATCATATCATATGCATTTTTCACATGGTCTTTTACAGTTTGTAAAAGTGCTGTGTCTGTCAGTCACCAATCTTTGCTTATCCTTTCCCATGCATTCAGAGCAGGATGTTTATTGCTGGTGTCAGGAAAATTAATCCACAAA
>NW_005069902.1:0-512 GCF_000277835.1 Geospiza fortis | reverse complement strand
TTCTCACCGCCAGAATTGGGGTGTTGTTTTTGGACATGCACGGCTCCAGTGTGCCTTCCTTTATCAATTCATCAATCACTGGTTTCAAACCCCTCCTCCCTTCCATGGAGAGGGGATATTGTTTGACCCGTATCGGGTCTTCTGCTCTCTTAATCTCAACCTGAATTGGCTCTATGTCCAGCCTCCCGGCCTCACTCTGAACATACCACACCCTCGGGTCTATCTTTTCCTCATCTTGAACAGTGAGGCTGTAATATCTCACCTTGAGCCAGGATTTTTCCACCGCCAACCCAATTTCCAGAGCAACCATCATATCCCGCCCCAGCAAATTGAAGTCCGTGTCCCTGGCCAACAATATATTTCCTTTGCACTTTTTATTTCCCGTGTCCATTTCTACATTTTTTATGATTGGAACCTCAAAAGGTTCCCCTTTTGCCCCAGTTGCCATCATGGAGTCACTGCTCAAAGAGCATCCCTTTGGTATTTGTAGCACCGTTGTCCGTTCCGCCCCT
>NW_005069901.1:0-512 GCF_000277835.1 Geospiza fortis | reverse complement strand
GACCCAGCTCTCCTTCCACTGCAAGCCTTCCTTCCTGGGGCTGAGCTCTGGAGCTTACCAGGCTCTGTGCTCCCAGGGCCTGAAGCAGCCCTTGCTTCCTCAGTCCCAGGAGCTGCCTTTTGTGCCCTGGTCACTGCCCTGCCCTCTGTTGCCTGCCTACTCACACTTACCTGCCCCTTCTCTTGCTGCTCTGCCACCTCCTGCCTGAGCTGCTGGACCTGCTGGCGGGCTTGGCTGAGCTCTGCCTGAGTTTGGAGCAGTGCCTCTGATAAAGCACTCTTCTCCTTCTGCTCTTCCAGCAGGACCTGCACAGGAGGAAAGAGCAGAGGGCTTCACACTCCTCCTGCAACATCCGTGTGGCAAGGGGCAAAGACTGATGGGCTCACGTGCTCTCAGAGCACTTGGCTGCTGCTCCCCTGGGCCACTGCCTGCCCTGGGGGAGACACAGCTTCCCAGGAAGTGACTTAAAACACAGCCCAGAAGACATCTCTGCGTTACTGTTCAGAAATACT
>NW_005069900.1:0-512 GCF_000277835.1 Geospiza fortis | reverse complement strand
TTTTTGAGATAAAATTTGGGGATTTTTTTGGGAATATTTCAGGATATTTCGGGAATTTTTTGGGATATTTTTGGGATATTTTTGGGGGGAATTTGGGGATATTTTGGGGTGATTTTTGAGATAAAAATTTGGGATTTTTGGGGGGTATTTGGGGATATTTTTGGGATAATTTTGGGATATTTTCGGGGTAATTTGGGATATTTTTGAGATAAAATTTGGGGATTTTTGGGGATATTTTTGAGATTTTTGTGGGATATTTTTGGGATCATTTTTGGGGGCAATTTGGGGATATTTTGGGATAAAATTTTGGGATTTTCAGGAATATTTTGGGATTTTTTCGGGATATTTCTGGGATAATTTTGAGGATATATTTGGGGTCATTTTTGGGATTTTTTGGGGGATATTTTGGGGAATATTTGGGAGATTTTTGAGATAAAATTTTGGGATTTTGGGGGAATAATTTGGGGAATATTTGGGAGATTTTGGGGATAATTTGGGATATTTTTGGGATA
>NW_005069899.1:0-512 GCF_000277835.1 Geospiza fortis | reverse complement strand
CCCGGGGCCGATTTTTGGGGTTTTTGATGTCCCTGATGTCAATTTTGGGCTGAATTTGGGGTTTTTGGGGTTTCTGGGGTTGATTTTTGGGGTTTCTGACGTCCCCTATGCCGATTTTGGGCTGAATTTTGCCATTTTTGGTCCATTTCAGGCTCAGTTTTGGGCTGATTTTGGTCATTTTTGTGCGTTTTTTGTCGGGTTTTTGGCTGATTTTGGGGTTCCCGGGGCCGATTTTCGGGGTTTTTGACATCCCTGACCCCAAGTTTGGGCTGAATTTCGCCATTTTTGGTCCATTTGAGGCTCAGCTTTGGGCTGATTTTGGTCATTTTTGTGCGTTTTTTGTCGGGTTTTTGGCTGATTTTGGGGTTCCCGGGGTCGATTTTTGGGGTTTTTGACATCCCTGATCCCAAGTTTGGGCTGAATTTCGCCATTTTTGGTCCATTTCAGGCTCAGTTTTGGGCTGATTTTGGTCATTTTTGTGCGTTTTTTGTCGGGTTTTTGGCTGATTTTGG
>NW_005069898.1:0-512 GCF_000277835.1 Geospiza fortis | reverse complement strand
CAGTGAGATGCCTGCAGCCTTGGGAGAAGTGTGATTGGGCAAGGCCCCTGTCAGTCATGGTAACATCTCACCTTTCTTGTCTTTATAAAATTTGTGAGTTGCGCTGTCACCCATTGGCAAGGGCCCTTTGCAAACAGGGTGACAGAAGGCAGCATGGGGCTAATTTGCACTGGAGCTGCAGCATTCATGTCCAGGATCTGTTAGGGGAGAACTCAGGCCACAGGCATAATGCTTATTGGTTATAAATTACAACTTATCTCTAAAAGCAGAAAGCTATTTAACCCTTAACCCATTTAACCCTTAGAGAAAAACCCAACTATTAAAAAACAACCTGTAACCCATTTATCCCTTGAAGAAAAACCCAACTCCCAGAAAACAATCTGCAAACAGAAAAACAGTTTGTAAACATAAGAAATAATTTGTAAACAAATTGAGTCCTTATATTAACTGTTCATGAGGTAGGTGATAATTTGTGATCAATCGTTCTGTTGAGGAGACATCAGGATGCTGTC
>NW_005069897.1:0-512 GCF_000277835.1 Geospiza fortis | reverse complement strand
ATGAGTGAGTATGAATGAATGAAAGTACATGTAATATAGATTGTTGATTTAAAGTTTAACTTTATTTTCTGGAGGGAGGTGGATTGTATTATATTACTGGAGAGGAAGGATTTTCTGTGCTGTGAAGGGTGGGAGGTGTTCAAGCAGTCAGAGGAGTGGGTTAGTAGCAGGGAAACAGAGGCCAGGGATGAACAGGTACAATCCTGGGGAAATAGGACAAGGGACTAGTAAGGCGGGTTCAAGGAAAAAAGGGAGTAAAAAGATGCCAGCAGACATACCCCAAGATAGTCCTCTGGGGATTAAGCTAGCTGACTGGGATATTGATCCTTGTACAAAGGGAAAAGATAAAATAAAGATGATTCGGTATTGTATGACAGAATGGACAAAAAGGAAATAAGACCCAACTATGTCTATTGGCCTAGATATGGGTCTTTTGAAGCTTGGATTTGCCAGACCTTAAACATATTTGTAAATTCAAAAGAACTGTTTGATCTGGAAGAAAAAGAATATGC
>NW_005069896.1:0-512 GCF_000277835.1 Geospiza fortis | reverse complement strand
ATTGTAGTTCAGTATATGTATGTTTTGCCTGTAATTTCAGTAATTTCATATTTTTATGAAAATGTGCATTCATATTTTCACATTTTTCTGTTTCTACTTATTTGTATACCAAAGCACTTATTTTTTAAATTCTTATTTATTGCAATTGTTAATTTTTATGTAGTATATTTTAAAATGTTATAAAAACCACCTTTTGGGTCATTTTCCTCATTTAAAAAAAAATATCCACAAGCCATGTTAGTCTCTGTCTCTCAAAGTTGTTTCATACCTGTCTATTTTAAACCAGGACTGCAGTACTTTAATAGGATTGAGAAGGGTCCATGAAATGCACACCAGTGATTCTTCTTGTTGAATGTCATGGCCCTGTCATGAGCCTGCTTTTGGGGGTTTTTTGGGGTTTTTTTTTGGTTTTTTCCCTCTCTCATCAGTGTAGCTGCAGTCACACATTGAGTTGCAAACTTAAGCCAGATAAGCAGAATAAAAACGATGTGATGGGCCTTTGGGAGCACCCT
>NW_005069895.1:0-512 GCF_000277835.1 Geospiza fortis | reverse complement strand
GGTGTAATTGCTGACATTTGTATGATTAATTTCACATCAAGTCTCACTTGATCTGCACTTTGATCTTCTAATATGCCTGTATTGTAACTGGAATCACCCCTGTACCACTAGGGAAGAACAATGGATGAAATACAAACTTGCCTCACTGTTTGATGTCTGCTGCTGACATGTTCCAACAGAATGCTCTGGGTAACACAGCTGGTCTCTTAACACAGTTCCTAATGCAAATGGTGCACCTCTGGCATAATACTGTAGGTGAATGAGGGAAAATAGTGCTGTCAGTTAATGTTAGCTGCAGTAATTGTTGGTGTTAACTACAATCTACAGTTTGGGGGTTTTTGAGTGAAAGAGATGATGGAAAACATTGTACTTCTGATATTTCAGGGTGTCACTGGTTGCAGATTTCTAGCAATGAAAGAATGATGGAGAGAAAGTGCATTTGGTGAAAGAAGTCTTGACTGTAATCCCATGGTAACATGTTGTTTTCCTTCTTGGTTTGGAGCTGAAGTGCT
>NW_005069894.1:0-512 GCF_000277835.1 Geospiza fortis | reverse complement strand
GTAGATGAAAGCTTTATCAAGTTTGTGGACAGAACTAAGGATGTTCTGGAAAACCAGAGAGCACAGAGGCAAGAAAAGAACTGTTGTGCAAGCTTGCCATGAGTAACTCAAACAAACAATGCAAAACAATTCTGAGGGCTCGACCCTTGGATTCAGAACCTACCATAGAGCAAATGATGGAAAGCTGTACACGTCATTTGTCCACTGAAAATACAGTGGCCCAAGCAGTTGCTAAGGGTATTGCAGAAGGAGCTTCTGGTGCATTTGCAGTAGTGGCTTCCAAAGACCAGGCCCACTGCTTTCATTGTGGAGAATTTGGACATTTTATAAAAGACTGTCCAGACAGGTCACCTACCCGAAAGCCCCGCAACACCTACCAAAAACCCCAGAATCAGCAGCGCTACCAGCAGTGTTCAGGAAACTTCCAGCAGAGTATGGTCAGGCTCCACGCAAACACAACAAATCAAAAGCCATCCAAATCCAGTCACGCATCATCCCAGGAGATTCCAGAT
>NW_005069893.1:0-512 GCF_000277835.1 Geospiza fortis | reverse complement strand
TTTTTTCTGTTTTAAGACCACTGATTAGCACTTCCCTTTAGTCCTGGCACGTGGTTCTTGCCTATTGTGCACATTTGGCTTCTCTCCAAGGGTGTGGCAGCATTTGGCACTTGTCCAAAGAGGAGGCTGTGAAGGGGTCAGCAGAACACATCGTGAATCTGAGTGGGAACAAATGTGCTTTCTACAACAATCAAAATCACCAGAAAATAGCAAATTAAGATTTATAATTGTGTTTTCCAGAGGCATTTTACTAACCCTGGCAGACAGAACACGTTTCTGGGAGCTACCCTTTTTGGGGAGCAAGCCTATGCATTATTTATTTTGCTTGGGTTTTTTTATAATTAAGCTTCTTAAGATGGTAGGTCTCATGTGCTGACCTACCACTACAAGAACTTCCTCTTTCCACTGATGATCTAAGAAAAAGCGGTTCCTAATTTGTGTACTTGGGAATCTCACCATCTTAATTAGTGAAAAAAAATTGACTGATCGTTAAAAATCATGTTGGATTTTTT
>NW_005069892.1:0-512 GCF_000277835.1 Geospiza fortis | reverse complement strand
GAAAGCCTTCATTAAGTACTATATTTTTATTTTTGTACTATATTCTCATAACCTGTCTCTCCTTATGAAGTTTACAAACTATAGACCTGCAGGAAATAGGGTTTTAAATCTTTAGGGAATGAAGACCAAATTCTAAAACAATTATGCTGGTTAATTTTCATGTCAAAGAAAATATGGAGTGGAAATTTACATTGTGAACTTTTTTATGCTTCAGAATAAAAACACTAAACCTAAAAAAAGAATAGCCAAGTGAATCAATATGAATCAAGAGATAGAAAATTTTCAACAAAGTGATAGCAGGAAATAATAGATGGAGGTTGGAATAGGAGAGAGTAGGAGAGGTGGGACTCAATCAACTGAGAAACACTTGAGCATCTTTGGGTAGTGCTAGAACTACCTTTACTATCTTATTTTGCATATGCAGCAAAACCCTTAAACATCAACCTAAATTTAATCATCCTCTGATTATAAAAAATCAGTAAATTCAAAACAAAACAAAACAAAACAAGGTA
>NW_005069891.1:0-512 GCF_000277835.1 Geospiza fortis | reverse complement strand
CCAACCAACCAACCACAAACACTCCAAAAAACAGCCATGTATTAAGATATAGGCACTGTGATTTTCAAAAGGTCTAATGCTTCTATGTTCTATTCCATGTCCAAATATAAACCAGCATTTCTTTTTCTGTTGCAGAAAGGTGCTTAATATTCTGAAATCAGCCATTTTAAAACTATTTCTACCGAACTCTGAGAAATTCAAAATCACTTGTCATCACTTGTGCTTACTGCATGAATAACTGAAGCACTTGCAGGGATAATAATAAGTATGAATTGCAAACACTTCTGGCTTTGAAGGTTGATGCCACTGACAAGAAGTCTCTCATGTATGAACTGAGAAGCATCCACACTTTTACAGTGCAGTAGCCAAGATGTATATTCAGTAGTACAGTCATGGGAAAAAGGTACTGGGAATACAGAAATTGCATCATTCTTGCTTAGTGTTTGAAAAGAGTTAGTCAGAAAACCAGAAGAGAACAGGAGGTCAAGGAGCAAGGAGAATTAAGCTGAAGG
>NW_005069890.1:0-512 GCF_000277835.1 Geospiza fortis | reverse complement strand
CTCTTACTCTTACCTCAGGGAACTTGGGCTCGTTGCTGTCAGTAGCTGTTTGGTATTCGGTTGTTTTGTGTTCATTGTTTTCTCCTATGTGCAGATCTTCAGGGCTGTGCTGAGGATCCCCTCTGAGCAGGGACGGCACAAAGCCTTTTCCACCTGCCTCCCTCACCTGGCCGTGGTCTCTTTGTTTGTCAGCACTGGCATATTTGCCTACCTGAAGCCCCCCTCCATGTCCTCCCCATCCCTGGATCTGGCCCTGTCAGTTCTGTACTCGGTGGTGCCTCCAGCCCTGAACCCCCTCATCTACAGCCTGAGGAACCAGGAGCTCAAGGCTGCACTGTGGAGACTGATGATTGAATGCTTTCAGAAACATTAAACTGCTGGTCATTTTCTGCAAATCACTTGTAATAAAAGTCATCTTTCATTCTTCTTGTTGGATTGGTTGTGGGCGTTTTTCGCAGTGTCCACAAAGAAATGTCTTTGTTTGCGCCATTTCTCATTTTGTTTCTTTCCAA
>NW_005069889.1:0-512 GCF_000277835.1 Geospiza fortis | reverse complement strand
GTTGGCTTTTCACAAAATGTTGCTAGAATATTTTTGCAACAGGAGAAGAAGTTTCAGTGCATCAGAAACTGCAGCACCTCCAGCTGGAAGACAAGAACATGAACAGGAGACTGTCATCTGTCAGTATCTAATTGACATTCACGTAACATTAAGGGACAGGAGTCATAGCAGTTGTCCTCAGCAAATAACAAGTAAACATCTTGTATAATTAATATTCAGCCTAACACTGTTCAGAGATTCAGTGGGTAGAAGAATTTTTTCATTAATTATTTTTCTTTAGGGTATCATTTGATTAATTTTTTATTAGGCACATGACATACCATAATTGTAAGATGAAAGTAATTGCTCTAGCTGGAAAGTTGAGATAATTGGGAGGACTCTGTTATCTGTTCATGTCCAGTGAAGTTATACATGCCTTTGCTAAGGGAGAAGGTACATGATAACCCCAAGACATCTCATGTTGGGCCTGATTAAATCTCTGGATAAATTCTGTCCATCTCTGGATTTTTTTT
>NW_005069888.1:0-512 GCF_000277835.1 Geospiza fortis | reverse complement strand
TGGTTTTGGGGATGTTTTTGGGGTGATCCTGGGGCAATTTTGGGAGTGATTTTGGGGTAATGCCGGGCTGTGCTTTGGGGTGGTTTTGGAGATGATTTTGGGGGTGGTTTGGGAGTGGTTTTGGGGCGATTTTTGGCTCATTTTGGAGGTGGTTTTGGGGTGATTTTGAGGGTGACTTGGAGGATATTTTTGGGTGATTTTGGGGATGTTTTTGGGGATATTCTGGGGATGTTTTTGGGGATATTTTGGGGTGATTTTGGGGAAGTTTTTGGGGATACTTTGGGGATGTTTTTGGGGTGATTTTGGGGATATTTTGGGGATACTTTGGGGATATTCGGGGGAAGTTTTTGGGGTGATTTTGGGGTGATTTTGGGGTGATTTTGGGGTGATCTGGCGCGCCCTGGCAGGATCGGGGTGTCGGTGAAGCAGCAGTTCACAGAGGAGGAGATCTACAAGGACAGGGACAGCCAAATCGCCGCCATCGAGAAAACCTTCGAGGACGCCCAGAAACC
>NW_005069887.1:0-512 GCF_000277835.1 Geospiza fortis | reverse complement strand
TTGAATCGTCCCAAGGTGTTCCCACCCCGTCCCCCCTGTCCCCTCCTTCCACAGCATTGACTTCCTCCTCACCTGCCTCAGTGTCCCAGGCCATCTTCCTTTTTCTCACAGCCTCCTCATCCTCCATCCGGACAAAGTTTGGGATTGACAAATCTTGACTTGGGGGAAAAACAACAGGTGAGCACCTTGTTCATCAAGTCCAGCTCCAGAAGTCACCGCCCCACTGTTGGCAGGTCCAGACCCTGCTCATTTCCAGCCTCCTCCACCCCTCCAGGCTGCTGGGATCCCCCAGCTCTGGGATTGTTCCTCCCTGCTCTCCTCACTCCCAGTGAGCCCCAAAACCAACGCCACTCCCCTAGCCCTGCTGGTACCAGGCAATCACCATGTGGGTCCTCCAAGACCCCCCCAAGGGACATTTGCAGCTCAGCTGATGGGTTCTATGAGATCCAAACATTCCCTCCCTCGCAAAAAGCCCTCCTGGACATTCCCTGAGAGATGTGGGACGAGCTCCC
>NW_005069886.1:0-512 GCF_000277835.1 Geospiza fortis | reverse complement strand
ATGGGGAAATTGGGAAAAATGGGGGGAGAAGGGGGAAAAAGGGGGGAAATTGGGAAAAATGTGGATAAAATGAGGATAATTTTGGGAAGGGTTTGGGATAAATTTGGGAAGAATTTGAAATTAACTTGGGATGAAGTTGGGGGAAAATCTGCATAAATTTAGGATAAATTTGGGATAAACTTGCGGTAAGTTTGGGATAAATTTGGAGAAATTTGGAATGAGTTTCAGATAAATTCCAGATACATTTCGGATAAAATTGGGATAAGTTTCAGATAAGTTTGGGATAAATTTGGGATAAGTTTTGGATAAATTCCGGATAAACTTGGAATAAATTTGGGATTAATTTCAAATGAATTTCAGCTAAATTTGGGAAAAATTTGAGATAAATTTGAGTTGATATTGAGATAAAATCAGGGTAACATTGCATGAACTTGGGGCTCATTTGCATAAGTTCGGGGCTCATTTGCATAAATTTACATGACCTCCAGCTAATTTGCATAGAGGTGCTCTGG
>NW_005069885.1:0-512 GCF_000277835.1 Geospiza fortis | reverse complement strand
GTACGCATGTCTTTTAAAGAGAAGAATCTCTACATGTATCCAGTGCTGTAATAAACATACGGGCTTTACAACTTTCACAAAGTTGTGGAGTTTGTTTCTGCAAAACAATGGTACCAAGTCTGGATTTACAGTGTTTAGGTCTTCTCAGAAGACAATCTTTGCCACTGCTATTTCTCTCAAACATTGAATCCCTTGTTCTATCGTCTTCTATTGGGTTTGCTGCATATAGAGATTGTCTGCACACAGGTATCTTTGTGTAGGGAGAGTTGCAGCCGGGGCCAATTAAGAACCACACCTGTAAGTAATTAAGAACAAGTAGCATAAAAGGGTGGAGTCAGAGTAAGAGTCAGAAGACTGCATCAAGCAGAAGAAGACTGCAAGAACCAGGAGAAGATGGTGAGTTCCCCTGGAGGGGATGGAAAAGAGGATAGACCCCAGGAGAGGGTTGGAGAATCACAACGAGAGGATGGACTCTGAAGGCTACTCCAGGGCTCTGTAGCAATTTAGCAGCA
>NW_005069884.1:0-512 GCF_000277835.1 Geospiza fortis | reverse complement strand
TCTCCCCGCATCTGCCTAAGGCACTTAACAAGCAAAGAGATGAAATCACAAAATGAGCTGATAATCACTAAGAGCTGATATCACCTGAGCTTGCTAAGATAGCCTGCAGCGGGGAGCTGCTTGGGAACTCGGACAGACTGTGCTGAACAACACTGCACTATCCAGACCCATTGCAGCCCGCCAGGGATATCCCAAAATCCGGCAGAGGACGCATTACTTGGTGCACTGAACAGAAAGAACTCTGGAGCAGCATTTCTCCTTGAAATTGTTACTGCCTTCACTCACCAAGACCCCCTGAACAAAAGTCCTCCATTATAGAAGAACAACTCTGAAGGACATCAGTCGACCCTCACAGCTGACATCTGGACGAGTGTCTGAGGAGACTGACAAGGCAGACCACCTACCAGCAGACCCTTGACCCACATCTTGCTGAAGAACTGTAAGTTTTAAAACAGCCTTTATTGCACGCATTTACCTTGGGTCCTTTTTTGGGTTTTTTTTCTTTTTTTTTC
>NW_005069883.1:0-512 GCF_000277835.1 Geospiza fortis | reverse complement strand
ACATGATATTTGTCTTTTAATTGTGAGGGTCTATCATCACAATACTCATCCATCACACCCTCTTTCTCTCTCTCTCCCTCAACCCACTTGCCGGGGCCGAGGCTACCATCCTGAACTCAGGACCCCAGCAGTCTGGGAGCTGTCGCCCTGTTCTTCTAAGTTCTTCTAAGCCTTCTGATGTTTACATTTTTGTAACGAACTTTCTCACGCAGTTTTATGTAAATAATTATTGTTTGGGCAGGCTGTGGGAACTCGGGGTTGCCAGGGGCGGTGGCGTCCGGCAGGACTGACTCGGGAGCGCCAGACTGCGAAGACTTCTCTGCAGTATCTGCCGGCATAAAAGCCACGGGGCCGGGGAAGCTCACATGTCTGGGAGCTTTCAGCAGCTGCCTTAGCACGCCAAAAGGCACCAGGGTGCGAGACCACGGTGGCGAAAGAGTAGAAGGGACAACCCAATCACACGGGAGTTCCTGGACTGAAAGCGGGGTTTTTATTTGTTCCAGCTTTCCAGG
>NW_005069882.1:0-512 GCF_000277835.1 Geospiza fortis | reverse complement strand
ATTCTCTTTCTTCCCTGTACAATTCACGGGCTAAGGTCGGAATACAAAAACAGTCTTGATCTTTCTGTCTGAAGTATTCTTCCCCAAGGAGATCTTTTATTTAGTCAGTGCTCCAAACCAGTGATATAAGCGTTGCCTTATTTCTTAATTAGGTGTTATTCTTTGTACATTTCTTAGATCATTTGGGTTTTCCTAAACTATTACCACTCAGTCCCCATTGGAAAGTCAGTTTGGTATCACCCGGTTTAAATGAGATTGTCCATTCCTCAGGTTTCTTCACAAGTCCTTTGATTCTGCTGGCATGAATTCACCCTCTTTCCATGATTCGGATTGCTGCTTCAGTAGTAGTGAAATAAACAGGGCAGGACACTTTTTCTCCTTTTAATGCCTTTATTAAAAGTGATCACCTCAAGGTTGGGAAGTTCAACAGGTGTGCGGTTTGCGGTCGTAGCTCCCTGGGTGACTCGTGACTCGGAGGAGGAGGAGGAGGAGGAGGAATGTGCAGCTTTGTC
>NW_005069881.1:0-513 GCF_000277835.1 Geospiza fortis | reverse complement strand
AAATCCCCAAAGAACCTTTAAAAATCCTTAAGTAATCCTAAAAGAGCTCTAAGAATACCCCTTAAATCTTTAAAATGCCCTGACAAGACTCTAAAAAAACCCCTAAAAAATTCCCCAAAAAACTTTAGAAATACCCTAGTCCTAAAAAAGTCCTCCATATATCCTCAATACTCCTCAAAAAGCCCTAAAAACTTTTAAGTCGTCCTAAAAAAGTCCCAAGAATACTCAAAACCACTCCTAACAACTCCAATTCGTAGTAAGACAGCCCTTAGAACACCGTAAAATAATTATTTTATAACTCTGAAAAAGCTCTAAAGGTATCCTAAACATTCCCAGAGAATTCCTAAAAAACTCCTGCAAAAAAAAAATAAAAAATCCCTAAAATAGCCTTTAGAAGCCCTGAAAAAACCTAAAAAAAACCTAAAAAATGTTCAACCCCTACCTGTAACACTGTAGCCTCCAAACATCATTCCTACCTATTAATCGGGGTAATTGCCTGCACCTGCTGGGAGG
>NW_005069880.1:0-513 GCF_000277835.1 Geospiza fortis | reverse complement strand
ATGACCCTGGGTTATTGATCCCATCAGCAATGACTCCAGGTTATTGATCCCATCAGGAATGACCCCACTGATCCCATCAGGAATGACCCCAGGTTATTGATCCCATCAGGAATGACCCTGGGTTATTCATCCCATCAGGAATGACCCCAGGTTATTGACCCCATTGATCCCATGAGGAATGAACCAGGTTATTGATCCCATCAGGAATGACCCTGGGTTATTGATCCCATCAGGAATGACCCCACTGATCCCATCAGGAATGACCCTGGGTTATTGACCCCACTGGCAATGACCCCGAACCTTCCATCCCCGGGCAACGCCCAATCCCACAACCCCCAGCTCCAGTTACTGTGGAACTGGGACGGCTCCACCCCACAATCTGCTCGTGGGGCCACATTTTGGGATCAGGAACCCGCGCCAACCCCAGGATCCAACCCCAAACCCGGGGGAAACCCGGGCTGATCCCCCCGGATGTGGGAACACGCCAGGCCCAGCAGGATTCCCGGGAAGATC
>NW_005069879.1:0-513 GCF_000277835.1 Geospiza fortis | reverse complement strand
GAAGTTCCCCATTCCAATTCGGAACCTGCAGTTTTCCCACGGATTTCCAAATCCCTGCTTGTGCAATCCTGACTAATTCCAGCTCCTTCTTCTTGCAGCTCCCGCCTGGAGCTTTCTCTGGAGCCTTTTTTCCCCCTCTCCAGTCAAATTGCAGCTTCATCCAGAATTGTCTCAGGCTGTGGAATTAGAGCTTCCAAAATCACCTCCCTCCTAATTATCCCCTTCCCGCCACTTGCAGGAGCCCGTAATTACTCCAAGTTCATTTTTCCCTGGAATACCTGGAGAAATGTGGGACAATCCAGCTGCTCCAGCCCAGCAGCCTCCAGGTACTAAAAGTTGCTCCAGCCAAGTTTTTTCCCCCTTTTTCCTTCAGGAAACTCTTGCAGAAAATCCCAATAAACAGAAATTATTTTTTCTTTGGAAGGCGAGTGAAGTTTGTTCCCCCTTTTTTTCAGGAAACTCTTGCTCCAGCAGGAGATAATTTTTCGCAGATGATTTTTCCAGATAATTTTC
>NW_005069878.1:0-513 GCF_000277835.1 Geospiza fortis | reverse complement strand
TACCCCAGCACGCGCCCCACGTCCAGGTTAATGTCCCGGCCTGGGGGCAAAACGGGGCAAAACGGGGCAAAATGGGGCAAAATGGGGTAAAACGGGGTAAAATGGGGCAAAATGGGGCAAAAAGGGTCAGGTACCCCAGCACGCGCCCCACGTCCAGGTTAATGTCCCGGCCTGGGGGCAAAACGGGGCAAAATGGGGCAAAATGGGGTAAAACGGGGTAAAATGGGGCAAAATGGGGCAAAAAGGGTCAGGTACCCCAGCACGCGCCCCACGTCCAGGCTGATGTCCCGGCCTGGGGGCAAAATGGAGGGGTTGAGGGGATGTGGGGTGGGTCTGGTGTATTTTTGGGGTATTTTGCATTGGTTTTGGGTTTGTTTTGGATTTGTTTTGGGATGTTCTGGCGTGGTTTTGGGGTGTTTTAGGGTGTGTTTAGGGTGTCAGGGACGGTTTAGGGTGTTTTTGGGGTGTTATTGGGGTGTTTTGGCTTGGTTTTAGGGTGTTTCTGGGGCGGTC
>NW_005069877.1:0-513 GCF_000277835.1 Geospiza fortis | reverse complement strand
TCTGCACCTGGTGTTTTGTAATAAGCTATTTTGCCCATAAGGTTGTTGGCAAATGGGTGTCTTGTTAATTAGCCAATCATGTGAAATGTATTGATTAAATTACCAATCAGGTCCACCTGTATCAGAGCAGTGTATAAAAGAAGCAGTTTCAGTAAAGTCAGGGCTTCTAGGATATTAGCCTTCTGTGAATGCCTTGGGAGTCTGTGTCACTTATTACCCGGTCCTGATTCTTATGGCGACACTGCCCCCACACCCCCCAGCCCCACAGTGTCTGTCAATCAGGGCACACCAGAGGCAGTGCCCAAGTTTTGCCTAATCCAGCTCCTGAGTGGCTGAGTCCCATCTTGAAGGGGGATGGAGGGGCTACAGAGGCCTAGGGGTTTAAAAGGCTGGCAATGAGGTGAGCATGTCTTGACCCTGCCCCCTCTTGGAGTCCACGCTGGAACCCAGGAGTTGGTAGTGTTGGAAATGATACCAAGTTTCAAGTTTTTATGTAACTTTAGTCAGTTTTGT
>NW_005069876.1:0-513 GCF_000277835.1 Geospiza fortis | reverse complement strand
ACAGGCATATCAGCAACACCAGCCACTATATGATATCATTAGCATTTAGAGAAGGTTTTTGAAAACTGGTGGAGTGGACCCAAAGAGCTGGTTGAAGGGTTGGGAGAAAATTTCCCCCGGTGCCATTTCCTCACAGTAGGTACCATTATTAAAGTAACCCCAAAAACATACAGTTAGTGTGTGATAGCTCTGAATTCATGTGCCTGCCTTCCAGAGGAAGGTAAAGATCCATGAATTCCTCACCTTATTAACCCATAAAGCAAACTGGATAACACCTACAGTAGTCTTAGTTATAGGACCCATGTTTATATAAGGGCCTGCAAATGGGAGAAATATAGCCATGACCACATGCCATCCAAACCAAGGTAAGCTAGACCACGTGGTGACACCTAGCGAGGTTTCTATGTCCAGCACATAAAAAATTAGGGATTTTAAGAACTGTTTCCTTTTTTTCCACCCTTTTTTTCTCTCAATGCCCTCGGGCCTCACATTGGGCGCCAAAATCTGTCTTGG
>NW_005069875.1:0-513 GCF_000277835.1 Geospiza fortis | reverse complement strand
AAATTTTCTAGTTAATATGGTAACAGTACAAGTAATCTTTTTTTGTTAGAAGTTGGAAATTTGTTATTGATTTTAACAGGTGAGTTTTCGGGTTTTTAAAATTATGACACTTGGCAAATTTTCAGTTAAAAGGAACTTTGCAACTGAAATTTGCTTATGATATTTCCAAATTAATGTTCTATGTAAGCTTAGTGGGTCTAGAGTGTTAGGACAAGGGCATTCTTTGAACCTCCCAGGTCGATCTAGAAACAATGCAAGCAGAACTATTATGAATACTAAGAGAAGATTTCTTAATATACATCCTAGGACTTCTTTAAGACACAGTAGACCTTCCCTGAGACAGAAATGTAATACTTTCTTAATAACTTTAGCAGAGTCAGCTACCACAGGCTTAATAATTTTGGTTTTAGTAAATACAAACAATAATAATGTGAAAAGTACATATTACGATTGGCTCTTCGCAGATAGTAAAAGGAATACTATATATGTTATGTTGTATTAATTAGTAGTACT
>NW_005069874.1:0-513 GCF_000277835.1 Geospiza fortis | reverse complement strand
TGGATCTTCTCTTTCTGCAGGAAAAGACATGGGAATGAATGGCTCCGCTGCAGGTACAGCATGGGATGAGAGTGGGATTCCAGAGGGAGATTGGGGCAGAGTGGACAGACTGGGATCGGGGAGGGATTCTGGATCAGAGCAGGGGTCTAGAGTGGGATCAGGTGGAATTGTAAAGTGAGATTGGAGCTGGATTCTGGAGCAGTATCAGAAGGGATGGATGGAGCAGGATTGGGGCAGGAGTGATGGAGTGGGATCAGGGAGGGATTCCAGCGCAGGATTGGGTAGAATGGATAGAGCAGGATCAGGTGGGATTGATGGAGCAGGACTGGGACAGGATTGGGGCAGGATCAAGTGGGATAGATGGATGGAGCAGGATTGGGGTGGGGTCAGGTGGGATTCTGGAGCAGCTCCCTCTCCCAAGTGGCTCCAGCCAGGTCCATCCTGCGGAACGGGGACAGGGACAGGGTGACACCGTGACCCTCTCTCATCCTGGCAGGAATCACTGCCTGAGCA
>NW_005069873.1:0-513 GCF_000277835.1 Geospiza fortis | reverse complement strand
ACTAGTCGAATGAGCCTGAGGTGGATTGTCTGTTGATAACCCACATTAACTCGATTCTTTTCCCTTCACTTCCTCCTTCCATTTGTCATCGTAGGCCTCACTGAGGCTGACTGTTGCCTGCAGTGTGTGGGGAGAACATTGCCAGCAGCAATTGCCAGAGAGATGCTTGAAGGCATCTCTGCACCCTGTGGGGTTTTGGAGGGTTTCTTATACTTCTGCCTCAGGCAGTAAAGACTGTCCCAAGACAATGTTATTCCCTTTATAAGTGGTGAAGAGGAACCACAGAGCTCCTCACCCTTGTCCCTCTCCTCTCCACAGCAGCTCCAGCTCCACCTCTGGGCTGTCTCTCATGGGCCTCTCAGCAGCCTCTGAGACACCCACCTCCTAAAAGGGCAGCCCAAGGCTCTTTTGGGCTCTCACAGAAGAGAGCTGTTCCTCAACCCTTGAACCAAGCCTCAGAAACTCTTGCCATATGGACATACACACTTGCAGTCCTGCAGATGCAGATGTGAA
>NW_005069872.1:0-513 GCF_000277835.1 Geospiza fortis | reverse complement strand
ACAAGCCCGCTGTTAGCCCCTTCCACATATATCTCTTTTATAGATGTCAACAACATGCAGGGATTGGTTACCACTGGATAAATGTGTTTAGTTATTTCATTTATTGCTCTCAAACCCTGCACTAGTGTATACTCACCATTTGGTTTCTTTACTGGAAATATTGGTGTATTATATGCTGATTCTCATTCTTCTGGAATTTGGTATTTCAAGAATTTATCAATGATCTTTACTATTCCTTGCTGTGCTTCTGGCTTTATGGGATACTCTTTGACCTGTACAGCCCTCGCCCCTTCTTTTAATTCCACATGTACTGGTTGTGCAAATTTAGATCTTCCTGGTAAATCTGTTTCCCATACAGAGGGGATTACTGTATCTTCTACTTTCCTAGGGATGGTAGGAACTGGTTTTTCTTTTATCATCAGAATTTGTCCTGTCTTTGACTTGGGTATTTTCATTAAAAGTTCCCCACTCTCAAAGGTTATTACAGCATCAAGTTTTGCCAATAAATCTCTC
>NW_005069871.1:0-513 GCF_000277835.1 Geospiza fortis | reverse complement strand
ATGATTTTAAAATCTTTTACTATCAAGTTGACCACTTCCAACAGGTGAGAGATTAAGCTCTCATGAGCTAACGTCTTTCCCCTGCAGGTTCATAAAACCTCTTTCTTTCCATAATTTCCCAAATGCATGTATCACCCCATTTGCGTACTTAGAATCAGTAGAAACATTTCCTGTCTTGTCCCAGTATAATTCACTGGCTCTCACAAAGGCATGCAGCTCTGCTGTCTGAGCTGACCAGGTGGGCAGTAAGCTCCTCCCTTCCTTTAACTGCCTTCCATTCAGAATAGAGTATCTTGTAAATAGTTTCCTTTCTATCACCCTCCAAGACCCATCAATAAACACATTTTCTCCCTCAGGCCAGGGAGCATCCTTCGAATCCTCCCCAGCTGGGGTCCAGAGGCCAAGCACCCGAACACAGCCATGGGTCTCCTCTTAGCCACCCCTCCCCAGGGCCGCCCAAACACGAGGCTGGATTAAACCCTTTCTCACTTCCAAATTCTAAATCCTCCTGTT
>NW_005069870.1:0-513 GCF_000277835.1 Geospiza fortis | reverse complement strand
TTTTTTTTGTTTGTGGATTATCTTGAAGTTTAGTAAGATAGGTTTTTGTTGAAATTGGGGAAATATGATATTTGATAGAGCAATTTATGATCTATTCAAATATGAATCAAGTACTAGGTATTTCGCCTTCAGCAAGGCATGAAGTATTTTAGAATCCCATGCTGCTGTTGAAAGTTTTGCCTTTCTCTAAAGAATCTCAATGTTGGGTCATTTATAGTATGGCTTATTGGTTCAAATTCAAATCATATTTAGATACAAATGAAGCACCAGGAGAAAATGTCATACCTGCACACAGTGACCTATCAATGTCTTAAGAGTTACATCAATGACACCAGAGGAGGTTTAAAGCTTAAAGAGCAGTTAATATTAAACATCTATTTGAGGGAGAATTAGCACTTAGCATTCATATGAAACAATTTCCTACTAAGAAATTGCTCAAATTGTATCACATGGATCACTCTTGTTGACATGATGTTTCTTAATTTTTCCAAAAAGCCAGACTGCCTTTTTTTT
>NW_005069869.1:0-513 GCF_000277835.1 Geospiza fortis | reverse complement strand
CCTTTTCCACCCATTTTAACCCCTTTTAACCCCCTTTTAACCCTTTTTTCACTCCTTTTTTCCACCCCTTTTAACCACCTTTTAACCCCTTTTAACCCATTTTCCACCCCTTTTAACCCCTTTTCCAGCCCTTTTAACCCCTTCTCGGCCGCCCAGGTGTGCTGACCTGGTCCAGGTACTCGCCCTAAACCCCTTTTTAACCCTTCAAACCCCTTTTTCACCCCTTTTTTCCACCCTTTTAACCCCTTTTTTCCACCCCTTTTAACCCCTTTAACCCCTTTTCCACCCCTTTTCCAGCCCTTTTAACCCCTTCCCGGCCGCCCAGGCGTGCTCACCTGGTCCAGGTACTTGGCCTGGATCTTGTGGCGCGCCTCGCACATGCGGCAGGGCCGCAGCGGGTCGGGGAACACGAGCTGGTTCACCACGATGTTGTGCGTGTCGATGCGGCACTTGGCCAGCTCCTGGATCAGCCGCTCGGTCTCGTAGAGCGACAGGAACTCGGCGATGCACACG
>NW_005069868.1:0-513 GCF_000277835.1 Geospiza fortis | reverse complement strand
TTTGGGCAGAAAAAATGAGAAATTTAGGAAAAAAAATTTTGGGATTTTGGATGGGAAAATTGAGATTTTGAGAAAAAAAGGGAATTTTTGGTAAAATAAATTTGGGGGTTTTGGGGGAAAAAATTGGAGATTTTGGTGAAAAAGATTGGGAATTTTGGGTAAAAAAATTTGAGGATTTTGGGCAAAATCATTGGGGATTTTGGGCAGAAAAATTCAAATTTTGGGGATTGGGGATTTTGGGCAGAAAAATTCAGAAATTTTGGGGCAAAAAATTGAAGATTTTGGGTGGGAAATTTGGGATTTTGAGAAAAAAGTGGGAATTTTGGGTAAAAAAATTTGAGGATTTTGGGCAGAATCATTGGGGATTTTGGGGAAAAAACTTTCGGGATTTTGGGCAGAAAAAAAGAGAAATTTAGTCAAAATAATTTGGGGATTTTGGGCAAAAACTTGGGGGTTTTGGGTGGGTTTGGGGCTGTTTTGGGTCATTCTTGGGACAAATTTGGGGCATTTTGG
>NW_005069867.1:0-513 GCF_000277835.1 Geospiza fortis | reverse complement strand
TATTCATAGACACTTATGCATATCCATTCCAGGAATTATTTCACATGGCCCCTCCTCAGGTCTGCCTTTTTAGATCATGCGTGTTTCTTGGCTGTGGTTTTGGTTCCTTCTCTTTATCACTTCCAGTTTGGGCCTTGGTCCACAATGTCTTCAGACAGTGAGGGCTGATAGTTGGCATATCTGTGGCAGGCGTCCTCATCCTATGTTCATTGGATGTTATCCCATCCAAGCAAGCATTTTAACGCAAGTATAGCTATTTCACTAATATGTCTAAACTTAATTGACAGCAGAAATCAAAACTACATCTTTATAACAAAGTTACTTTAACATCACACATGTAAAATCCATTTTAATGTTTGCAAAAAGCCAATATTGTAATATGTATCCATAACAGTCACCCCCTCTTATTTTTTATAAATCATTTGGCTTGAGCAATATGTCTTGTCCACTTGCATTCTTTGGAATATGCTGGTAATCAAATAAAACGGGATTAAATAAGGAAGAAATATCAAA
>NW_005069866.1:0-513 GCF_000277835.1 Geospiza fortis | reverse complement strand
TTATTACTGGTGGGGGACATTTTTTATGAGTATTATTTATACTTATTTCTTTTGGGGCAGGATGTCATGTAGGCTAATGCTCTGTTACAGATTTAGTGAGTAATATTTCTCAAACAAATCCAGGTTGCTTGGATGATGCGCAGGAACATTTAGTACCATCCTAAAAGGGACAAATAACTGAATTACAAAACCTTAGTGTCTTCAATAAGCTCTAGGCTTTTAAACTCTATAGTTCAAAACCATACAAAATTTCAGGGACTTTTGTGCATTTTCACTTCAAGATTCAAGCATTTCTATGGGAATGCTTGAGAGACAACATACTTTATATATCCAATAATATGTCCCTAATATATCCGAATATATCCTCTTTTCAAAAAGTCTTTATTTCAGATAGGGGTAGAAGAAGGACACCCTCTAAGATACAGAGGGTTAAATACTAAGAATGACACATTTCAGGCATTTTGAGAAACTTATCTCTTTTTATTTACTTTTCAAACATAGATACTCAAATAT
>NW_005069865.1:0-513 GCF_000277835.1 Geospiza fortis | reverse complement strand
GCAGGAGGGGACACGCAGTGACACACGGGGCACACAGGGGGACATAGAAGGGACACAGGAGGGACACAGGAGGGACACGCAGGACAGCCAGGGGGACACAGACACAGGGACACACAAGGGACACAGGGGACACACAGGGGACACAGGAGGGACAGACAGGACAACAAGGGGGACAGAGAAGGCACACACAGAGGGACACGCACGGGACAACCAGGGGCACACATAGGGGGACACAGGAGGGACACGCAGGACAGCCAGAGGGACACAGGAGGGACACGCACAGGACACAAAGGGGGACACAGGAGGGACAGACAGACACGGGACAGGCAGGGGGACACACATGGGACACACAGGGTGGTGACACACACAGGAGGGACACAGAGGAGCAGGACACGGAAGGGGACACATGGGACACGCAGGGGGACACAGAACGGACTGGCGGGGGGACACTGGGGGGACAATCAGGGCGGCACACAAGGGACACACAGGACAACCACGGGGACGCGCAGGGAC
>NW_005069864.1:0-513 GCF_000277835.1 Geospiza fortis | reverse complement strand
AAAAAAGAGGATTTTTCCCTCCTAAAACGAGATTTTTTTCCCCCCAAAATGGGATTTTTTCTCCCCAAGAAATTGAGTTTCCCCCAAAAAGCGGATTATCCCCAAAAATGGGAATCTTTCCCCAAAAAAGGGGATTTTCCCCAAAAATGGGGGTTTCCCCCTAAAAAATGAGAATCTTTTTACCAAAAAATGGGGATTAAGAAAAAAATGGGGATTTCCCCCCAAAAATAGGGATTTTTTCCCACCGAAACGAGGATTTTTTTCTCCCCAAAAATTGAGATTTTTTTTCCCCCAAAAATGAGAATTCCTCCCACAAAAAAAGAGGATTTTCCCCAAAAAATGAGCTTTTTTTCCCCGGAATGAGATTGTGCCCCAGACGCACCCGGAGGCTCCTCAGGGACTCTGCGATCTCCTCGCTCAGCTGCACCTCGGGCTCAGGCTCCTCGTAGCTGCCAAGAACCAAAATTGGCATTTTTGCCCTCAAAAAAGGGCGAGCACCCCGAAATCCCATCT
>NW_005069863.1:0-513 GCF_000277835.1 Geospiza fortis | reverse complement strand
GACATTAAAAAATCCCAATTTTTGGCTCAGAACTCCCAAATTTTGGGCCGAAAAGGGAAAATTTTGGGCTTACCTGGAGGCAGAGCTCTAGCATGGGCCTCAGGTGTGGGATCAGGGATTCAGGATTGGCTTCCAGGAATTCATCCAGGACCTCCAGAGCGTCAGCGCCACGGTCCTGAAAAGAAATTCCCAAAATTCAGCCCAAAATTTCCCCAGATTTCATCATTTTAGCCCCAAATTTCCCTTGAATTTTACAATTTCAGCCTCAAATTTCCCTCATGCTCCTCCTGAATTCCCTCAGACTTCTCCTTAAACGTTTCCCCCAAATTCCTCCAAAATTTCCCAAAATTTCAACTTCTGATTTGCCCCAATTTGCCCCAAATTTCCCCATTTCAGCCCAAATTTTCCTCCCCAAAATTTCCACATTTTAGCCCCAAATTTGACCCAAATCCCCCCAAAATCTCCCTCCAATTTGCCCAAAAATTTCCCCAAAATTTCCCCATTTCAGCCCAA
>NW_005069862.1:0-513 GCF_000277835.1 Geospiza fortis | reverse complement strand
AAGACTCCTCTCCTCTTGATGAACTGGAAATTGATTGTCTGAAGTGGGGTGATGGACTGAGAGTTGGGAATTTGGGGGAGAGATGTATTGTATTGAGAGAATTTGGTGGGGGGAGGAGGAAATGTTTTTGCAAGGTTTTCATTTTTCCCTGTGTTTCTTTTTATATGTCGTTGTAGTGTAGTTAATAAAGTTTCCTTTCCTTTATTCCTAAGTAGAAGCCTGCCTTGCTTATTCCTGGTCACATCTCACAGCAGACACCAGGGAAAGTGTATTTTCATGGGGGCACTGGCATTGTGCCAGTGTCAAACCATGACATTTTTGGTTCCCTGACCGGGAAATCGAATTTTGGGAGAGTGGTGAGATAAAGCTGTAAGATGGGATCAAAAAGGAATAAGAACAAAGGATGTACTAAGTTATGTTAAGGTAGATAGTGGAATCTAGGGATAGAGGTTTGATTGTTTGTAGAAGTATATTGTATGTAATTTGGTTAATAATTTTAGAATGTGTGTTCTC
>NW_005069861.1:0-513 GCF_000277835.1 Geospiza fortis | reverse complement strand
CTACAAGGACTAATTTGTCATGAATGCCTTCCATACCCACTGCTTCCTCATCCTCTATTTACCTTAATTGCAGCCAAATTCTCATTGTACATAATGTTCAAAACACACGCCTCTCACTATTATCACAAATTATACATATCAAATAAGAAGACATTACTCACATTTTAATTTCATGTTCAGGTAAATTTAATAAACCATCTCCCTAAGATGACAGTTTGTGGGGCAATAAGGAGTCTGAATTAATCTACTTCCTGCAGAGCAAAACCACTTAAGTATGGATACGTCATGTCAGAGTTTACAAAAACCTGACAAATTGTCAGTTCCGCTAATAACTTGACAAAACAATTTATGTTTCTGGAAGTTAATAATAGGGGTTTGGTCTCTTGAATCTTAAAATTGCATTTATTTAGATAAAAAATAGAAAGATGAACCTCTCCAAACTTGTCTTCATAGTTATTTAACAAAAGTTGCCATTTTCTAAACAAGTACAATAATGAATATTCCTTCTTTCAC
>NW_005069860.1:0-513 GCF_000277835.1 Geospiza fortis | reverse complement strand
TCAACAAAATAGGGAGCAGGTGGAAAACACCCTGATGGTGGAGAAGTATTGCCTAAATCTATAGCCCTCAGAATTTTACAGAAAATACACAGTCAAACGCATTGGGGTACTCAAGCTCTAATAGATCAATTTGAGATTAAGTATATGTGTAAAGGAGTGTACAATTTAGCTAAGCAAGTGGTCCAGGAATGTCTAACATGCCAAAAGATTAACAAACATCAGGACCGAGAACTAATTCTGGGAGGGAGAGAATTGGCTCATAGACCTTTTTTCATATACAAATAGATTTTACCGAAAGTCGGATGATACAAGCATTTATTGGTAATGGTAGATGATTTAACTTACTTTGTAGAAGCTTACCCCATCTCAAGAGCAACTGCAAATACGGTAGTCAAATTATTATTAAAAAATATAATACCCAGATATGGACTAGTAGGGATACTTGATTCAGATGGGGGACTTCATTTTTTTCAAGAATAATGAAAGATACTAATCAGTTAAATTTAAATGTCA
>NW_005069859.1:0-513 GCF_000277835.1 Geospiza fortis | reverse complement strand
TCTATATGCAGCAAACCCAGTGGAAGAACATAGAACAATGGATTCAGTGTTTAAGAGAAATGGCAGTGGCAAAGATTGTCTTCTCAGTTGACCTAAAAAATGTAAATCCAGACTTGGTACCATGTACACCCGGGATGTGGCAAAAACTTGTAAAAGCTTTGCATCTTTTCAGCATCTGTGCTACACATATGCACTGTGACATCTCTCAGGATCTTTTGCCTTTGTGAGGCTGTAATGTGCCCACTGGTACAACGAGATAGGGAGGAGCAGGCAGAGAGCACAGTGATCTGACAACAGTTTTCAGGTTGCCTAAGAAAGAGGAGTGCCCCTTGAATGTGCAGTAAATACAAGTTTCAGGGGCAAGCTCCAGGCAAGTGTGCTGTCCTGGCAGTTTCTCCTAGCAAGACGTAGTGGAAAAGCTTTTTGGTACGATGCAGGCAACAAGAGATGCAGAATACAGGTCTACAGAGCGCTCTGAAGGTAAGAGCCTGGCCTGAGTGTCTTTTGGCAGAA
>NW_005069858.1:0-513 GCF_000277835.1 Geospiza fortis | reverse complement strand
AAACATCTTGCTGTGGAAGTGAGATCTTGAAAGATAACCTGGATTTCTGACTGAGAGACACCTCACTTTACAAACTATGAAAGCTACACCAAACTTTCACAAAGCAGAAATCTTCTGCACATTCCCTAGAAATGTGTGGAGTTTCTCCCCAAAGCAGGGACACCTGCTGTGGTTACTCTGGAGATTGAGTGAAAAGACTCTGTGTACACTATTGTAATTTCTGTGGTAAGTTACATTTGACTCCTAATCAATACCATTTCTTTTGCTAGCTTTAATACAGGTACCTTGATATTGCGCAGTTTTATGTAATCTACCAGTAGTTTTAAAATTTTATACTGCATAGTAACTCTGATTAAGACCTTTTGTCTGTTATCTCCTGTCTGTTCAATAACTAACTCATTTTATAAATAGACCTGATCTGCCATCCTCAGAACATGCGGGCCAGAGAGATTTCTTAAATTTATGCTGTTGCCAAAAATCTGAGGTTAAGGCAGGGCTTGTCTGAAGCTCCCA
>NW_005069857.1:0-514 GCF_000277835.1 Geospiza fortis | reverse complement strand
TCCCTCCCCTCTCGAGCCATTCTCTCTGGAAAGCTCCTTCCTGCAGAGTATGATTATTTCTTATTTCTGCTGTGTTATACACACTATTAATCTTCCTTCCTTTCCTAGTTATTGCTGTCATTTCCTTTTGTAGCCAGAAGGGACTTAGAACTGACAAACAAGAAAACTTCTGTCCTGTAATCTGCTGACAGTACAGCATATCTTCTTTCTTGCACAGCAGCTTCAGGGGCTGTGCTTCCTCATAGACATCAGCTGAGGAAGATTAAGAAATTCCCTCCTAACTCATCAGATAGGAAGTGGTGGAAGAAACAAAAATTTATACACATAGAAGTAGATACTGTCAGCAGTGGAAGTAGTTTCTTGCATGTTGAGTTGCTGAATGCATTTTTAGCCTTGTCTCACAGATTCAGAGATTTATTTGAAGTTTCCAAATGGGTGTAAAATAAGGGTCTAGAAATTGTGAGAGCCTGAGATAGGTAGCAGAAGGTGGAAACGTCCATTCAGCCTCTAGCTG
>NW_005069856.1:0-514 GCF_000277835.1 Geospiza fortis | reverse complement strand
TATTAGAGCTCCAGTATGAGCTGGAGTTGAGGCAACGAAGTAGTACGCCACTATTGATATTGCCAATGCATTTTTCTCCATTCCTCTCGCAGCAGAATGCAGGCCTCAGTTTGCTTTCACGTGGAGGGGAGTGCAGTACACCTGGAACCGACTGCTCCAGGGGTGGAAGCACAGTCCTACCATCGGCCATGGATTGATCCAGACTGCACTAGAAAAACATGAGGCTCCAGAACACCTACAGTATATTGATGACATCATTGTATGGGGAAAGTGTTTGAGAAAGGAGAGAAAATCATCCAAATAGTCCTGGAAGCTGGTTTCACCATCAAAAAAAGCAAAGGTAAGGGAGAAAATTAAGAGTCTAAAAACTCACCAGTGCCCTTCTTTTGTGCAGCTGCCATCGACTTCTCTGCATCTCAGAGCCTAAAGGGAAGCACAAGAATTTCCATGAAGGGCTGCAGGAGGATTCGGTAGAAGCACATCAGTGTTGTTATAAATGATTAAATCTGTAGCC
>NW_005069855.1:0-514 GCF_000277835.1 Geospiza fortis | reverse complement strand
AAAAAAAAAAGTTGTGCTGTAGTATGACACAACTTCAGAACCAGTCTGCCTGCATTTCTGTCCACTCTTCACATTAAGAAAACTAACTGGTGCATTTTTCACAGCAGCTTGCCAAAATGATACTAGGGGGCAGGCAGCATTTTTGAACCAAGGAGAAGAAAGCAAATTCTAAAGCCAAATATCTTCCCCTTAGGATGTTCTAAGCAATGTCCCACTAGACCTAGGCCAATTACAGTTTCAGATATTATTGCTTAGGAATTATAACTTCATACCACAAAATGTCTGTTCTATTACTCATACAATAATGCATTGCATTTCTAAAAACAATTCTGGATCAATGGTCAATAAAGACCATCAAAAGGATGCAAAGGTGTATAATCAAGCTTTTATCTTGCCTTAGCAACTTCTAGGCAATTAATATTTCATGACATATATTAAGAGGGTTGTTTTTTTCTGAGTTTATGCCTAATGTAGAATTCTCTAAAGTGAAATATTTGCCAGTGGCAATCTCTTT
>NW_005069854.1:0-514 GCF_000277835.1 Geospiza fortis | reverse complement strand
ACACGATGTCACATTAGAAATGTAGATCATTGAAGGGAAATAAGCCACTCAGCTGAGAATTGCTACATGGACTTGTTTACAGGGTGAACCTCACATAAAGCAGAAGTCCCTATTTTATCAAATATCAAGCAATAACAGAAATAGAATTAAAAACAAAACAATGTCTTCCCCTGCATGTTTCTTGGCAATTTGCTTTGGTGCTGACTTGCTTAATCAGGAGGCTCAATGCAGAAATGTTCATTTTATGTTGAAAAATCAGCATGTCTATAATTCCATGTTGCAGCCTTTCCACATTTTAGCTAAAACTGGACCTTGTCAAGTTTTATATAGTCTTGAATATATTATGATGAAGTCTAGTGCTGTCCAAATTTACAGAGGCACTTGGCTCCTATTACACCAATAAAGGCCAGTCTTTGGCATCTACAACATTACCTTTATAAAGCTTGATGAATAACCATTAAATCACTAGATTAAATTAAGCTTTTTATACATACTGTGTATACACACACACACA
>NW_005069853.1:0-514 GCF_000277835.1 Geospiza fortis | reverse complement strand
AGAGTTAATTTTCTTCATAGTAGCTGTTATGTGGCTATTTTTTGGATTTGTGTTGGAAGCAGTGTTGGTTGACAGAGGAATTTCTTTGTTACTGCTGAGCAGTTCTTACACAAAGACAAGGCCTTTTCTGCCTTCACCCCACGCCACCACGAAGCTGAGTGTGCACAAGAAGTTGAGAGGGGATACAGCCAGGACAGACAGACACAGCCCAAGTGATCAAAGTCATATTCAAGACCATATGGCATCATACAAAGCTGAGGGGAGAAGAAGAAAGAAGCGTAAGTGTTGGCATTTTTTCTTCCCAAGCCACCATTCCACATGATGAAGCTCTACTTTTCTGGGAATGGCTGAACACCTGCCTGCTCATGAGAGCTGGTGAGTGAGCCCCTATCCTAATATCACTAACTGGTGAGTGAGTTTTGTTACCCTTTTGTGCATGGCCTTTGTTTTATCTATTAAACTGGCTTTATCTCAACACACACTTTTTCTCAGTTTTACTTTTCTGATTCTCTCC
>NW_005069852.1:0-514 GCF_000277835.1 Geospiza fortis | reverse complement strand
AGCAACCTGTCATTTTTATATCTGTTCCTTGGTAAATGTTACAAACATCTTTGTTGGCTGCCTTCCTTAGGAGCTAAAACATGTCTTAAACCTTAAGTGCCTGGTGAAACACGTGCTGATGTTTCTGATGTTGCTTACAGGACTCAGGGGCACTGTGCACATGGCCAGCTATGCAGAATATTCCACCAGCATGTCTTGAGGAGACAGCCTATGAGACTGCATTTCTTGTACCATGGGCTCTTTTGCAGCATATTCTACTGTGGCCTTTCACAGGTCTTGGCTGTAGTGTGCCAAATACAATTTTCTTTCACTCCTTGTTTCCCCAGCTGTCACTTGCATTTGAATTTGTGTGCGAGACGAGTGCGTCTGTGGACTGGGGTGAGCTCAGTTCTGCCAGCAGGAGTTTGACAAGACTGTCTGATGCAGGGCATAGTTCACTCAGCATTACCTGGATGGTTGCATCCTTGTCTAATTTTTTTGAATACAGAAAATCATCATGTTTATATATATATAT
>NW_005069851.1:0-514 GCF_000277835.1 Geospiza fortis | reverse complement strand
TGGGTTCACCAATCACCCGGGACCGCCAAAGAGGCTCCCAGGGCAGGAGAATGCCTGTGCTAAGGGGAGGGAATGTATGTTAATTCTTGGGGGAAATTATTGTCATATGTATGTTTCTTCTGAGAATAGGTATGAATATGATGACAAATATGGTATTTAAACAGGGGCTTTTCCTGTACACAGCATGTACACTCTGTGCAGCCATCCCCCATACATCTGGCATTGCAGTAAAGAATGCCTCATCCCTAATATGAAAATTAAAGTGTTTGTTTCTTACTGTTTGTTGATAACAATGGTAATTAGTCCACTTTTTGATTATTTTTATTATTTTTCCTTTTTTCCCATATATTGTTTTCTGTACACTAAAAGCTGAATTCTCTTTGCTAGTTTCTTCTTTACCTCTGGTTTCCACAGCTTGTCCTCACAGTTTACAAATTCTGCATTCCTGGTGTCCAGTTCTTAGCCCCATTTTTCTACCCCAGGCTTTGTTCACTGAATCACATCAAGGTTGTTT
>NW_005069850.1:0-514 GCF_000277835.1 Geospiza fortis | reverse complement strand
TCCTTTAGCCCCGCCCCCTTTTGGCAAGCCCCGCCCCTTTCGGGGTGACGTCATCACCAGGATGAGCACGAAGCGCATTCCCCGGCTGCGGATGTCGCGGACGAGCTGCGGAAGGTTCTGGAATTGGGGGCTGAGGGTGAAGTCGAGCTGGCGCTCCATGTAATCGATGTCGGCGTATTGAACGTCCTGGAAAGGGGCGGAAAAACGGGGAAAACGGGAAAATTGGAGTTAAAAAATGGGGAAAATAATGGGGAAAATAATGGGGAAAATAATGGGGAAATTGGGAAAAATAATGGGGGGAAAAAGGGGGAAAATAATGGGGAAAAATGGATTGAAAATGGGAAAAAGAATGGGATCAAAAGGGAAAATAATAGGGGAAAAAGAGGAAAAAGAATTAAAAATGGGGGGAAAGGGAAAAATAATGGGAAAAAAATGGGAAATGGGGAAAATAATGGGAAAAATGGCAAATAATGGGGGAATTAGTGGAGAAAATAATGGAGAAAATAACGGGGAA
>NW_005069849.1:0-514 GCF_000277835.1 Geospiza fortis | reverse complement strand
CACTGGCAGCAATCCCAGAAAAGCATCCTATGGAGCTGTGGGGAGGGATAAGGGAGAAAGGGAAATCCATGAAAAGAGGAGATAAAAAGAAATATTCAGGAAAAAAGAACATAAGTGCAGAAAAATAGGGAAAATAATGAATGAAATACAAGGAAAAAGGATGTAAATGCATAAAAACAGGGAAAAAGGGGGAAACACAGGAAGAAAAAACATAAAGGCATAAAAGTAGGCGAAAATGCAGGGGAAAAGCATAAATACAGGAAAAATAGGGAAAATGCAGGAAAATAAATGGAAATGCACAAATTAGGGAGAAATACAGGCCAAAAAAAGGATGTAACTGCCTAAAGATAGGGGGAAAAAGAAATAAAATACATGGAATAGATAACATGAAAATAGTGGGGGGAAGGGGGGAAACTGCTGGGAAAATGCAGGAAATAAATATGTAAATGCACAAAAATAAGGGAGAAAGGTGAAAAATTAATTTTAAATAGTAAATCCATTAACCAGGAAAAAA
>NW_005069848.1:0-514 GCF_000277835.1 Geospiza fortis | reverse complement strand
AAAAAAATCAGCATTCAAATGGTCAGAGCATCAAGTCACAGTTTTCCAGAAGGAGATCCAGCAAGACATGGGCTGGCTAAATCTTGACTATGCATGAGGTCACACCAGAAAGACTTGTGCTGGAGTTTTTAATCCAGTCATTCTCAACACTTCCAAATTCCTGTGAATTACAGCCTGGTTTTTTAGCCAATGAGATGAAGTGCTTAAATTTACCTCATCCTGGGAATGTGGGACAGTAACAAGCTCAGTGTTTGCCTCACACTACTTACAGCCAAGTAACAGGCTACTGCTAATAAGTGTTGGCACTGCTTTTCCTATTTAGACTGTGCTAAATAGGAATTTGAAGATGCCTGGAGGGAAATGTGCTCCTCTGCCACGTTCCTGTTTTGGACAGGAGCAGGAGACCACCAAGAAAAGAGACGGGGTGCCGCACAAACAAGGTTTGTGACTCGATAGCTTGGCTGGTCACTTTACTGGTGCCTCTCTCCTCACACAAACCAGGCTCCATTCCAGT
>NW_005069847.1:0-514 GCF_000277835.1 Geospiza fortis | reverse complement strand
AAGCTAGTAACAGGGGAAGGAGAAACCTGAGGAAGTTGCGACACTAAGTCCATGGGGGAGACTGTTTTTCCCTTTGGGAGGGATGACTCTGTGGTAAGTAGTTAATGTTTCCAAGGCTGAGGGCTCAGGAATTGACCAAGGGGGGAGAGTTCATGGGATGCTACAACTCCCCTTTTCTTTCTTACTAAGAAGACCTCCCCTATGGACTTCTGCATACACTTAACTAGACAGGGAAACATGACTAAGACTATAAAAACAGTTATTACAATCCAAAAAATTCCTTTGACAAAAGATGCAACCCATCCTGTGAAACCCCACTGTCCGAAATTTCATTGATCCAATCTGGGTATTTTTCCACCTTTAAGTCGTTTATTTGCTCCCTCAGCTTGTGGATGCTTGTATGGATGGATTCTGAGTGTGAGATGTTGAGGCAGCATATCCCTTCAAAGTCTTCGCAACTGTGTCCATGGGCAAGCAGTAGGTAGTCTATGGCAGCTCTGTTTTGCAATGTTGC
>NW_005069846.1:0-514 GCF_000277835.1 Geospiza fortis | reverse complement strand
AATATGGCGCACATTAAAATACTGCAGTCATATAGTTCATTTTAGAGTTACCAACTGCAAAGGAGGGAAGCCTTTTTTGTGCTTAAAAAAAAAAGTATTTTAGAGGGCTTTTGTAACTTGTTTAGAAGGTTAGAATATGAGTAAAATATACTAGCTGGGGACTTACAATTAATGAATTATCTGCTGTAAGTAGGTCAAATTACATTAGCTTTCAAAAAGAAAAAGTAGTCTTATTCCATGCACCAATTTTGACGTAGATTAATAACCCTTAAACACAATATGGATATAAAGAAGGATATTACATAAAAGGCTAAGCAACACTGTTTATGGCAGAAGGCTTACCCGCTTCACACAACTACAGGAGATAAAATACTATTTTTACACAAACATTGCTATTCAGAGTGTGCCTTGAAAAGTTTCAATTACAATCATGACAGTAAAATTTTGAGCAAGTGTGAGTTAAGTATCTTAAGCAAAGGGTAGCTCGAGCATGACTTGTATTTGATGTAAAAAA
>NW_005069845.1:0-514 GCF_000277835.1 Geospiza fortis | reverse complement strand
TGAGCCTGGACTGCCCAAGAAGCCTCACTATGACCCTCAAGGTATCCTTAGGCTTCATGAATTTACAACAAAAATCAATCAACCCAGGTTAGCAGGTGCTCAGTGAGGCCACAGCGTGAGGATTTGTGAAGGAATTTTGAATTTGAGGATTTCTGAGTTGTTTTAAATAATGTGATTTATTTTTCTTATCTTCTACATAAGCAAGAAAGGTGAGTTCAACTCACATCTTCACCACATGGCTCAGAAGGTCATGAGACCTCTAGTAGCAAATATTTATTTACCAATAAAACACTATCAACAAGAATATTTATACTTTTAACGCAATCCTTAAATATTTTGTCTTATAGACTCATACTACAGTGTAAATTTTATTAGTCAATCATGTTATAACACAAAAATATACTTTATAGTACTATATATAGTACTACATACTATACTATATATAGTACTGTATCATATATATTGCATATATATACATGATATAGTCTATATATATATGTACTGTATATTCTGT
>NW_005069844.1:0-514 GCF_000277835.1 Geospiza fortis | reverse complement strand
TGGAGATCTCTTGGATTTAGCCATGCAACCATGGAGAACCTCTTGGACTGAGAGAGGCAAACATGGAAATTCCCTTGGATTGACAGGCGACCATGGAGATCCTCGTGGGCCAAGGGAAACTCTGGAGATCCCCAAGGTTTAAGGGAGACCATGGAAAGACCCTCTCACTCCAAAGGAATCCATGGAGACCCCTCTTGGACCAAGAGGAACCCTGGAGCTCCTTAGGGTTCAAGGGAGACCATGGAGAGACTCAAAGGAGATCATGGAAACCCCTCTTGGATCAAGGGGACCCATGGAGGTCCCCCAAGGCCAAGGCAAGCTCCAGATCCCCTGTGGAACCATGGGAGACCATGGAGCCCCTCTTGGATTGGGAGAGACAACCACAGAGCCCCTCTGGGGCCAAGGGGAAACCCTGGAGCTCCCCAGGGCTCCAGGAAATCCTTGGAGAAGGGAGACCATGGAGACCCCCTCAAGCCAAGGGAGGCTCACAGAGCCCCCCGGGCCCCCACGGGGA
>NW_005069843.1:0-514 GCF_000277835.1 Geospiza fortis | reverse complement strand
GAAAGGAACAAGATGCAAGCACGTAAAAGAGCAGCATGAAGACATCAAAGTCAGTGAAAAAGAAGTTAAGTCCCAGATGGGAGGGAGGGGGAGATGCCTTGTTTTAGAGCTGAAATCCTCTTGTAAGCTATGGAGAAAGGACTCTTTTTCCTTATAACGCATGAAACTATGGGGAGATGAAGGTGTTCAAATTGATATCAAGCAGAAGCCCACATGCTAAGATAAGCAGATGTTGAAAAAGCTGTGATCCCATGAAAAGTTTGAAAAGAGGAAGAGAGAAGAGTAGTTCTGTGCTTCCAAGAGAAGAAGAAGAGAATCTCTGTTCCCAGAAATGAAGATGATTTTTAGAAATAGATAATAGGAACTTTTGCCTTTGAACAGCTCATCTTTAAAACAATACCCCATAAGTCGACACACCCCATCAACAAACTGTGAAAAGGCTTGTAGCAATAAAAAAGATTTCATGATAACAAAGTTCCCTGAGCAACTGTTATTTGTAACAAAATTAAGAACC
>NW_005069842.1:401-514 GCF_000277835.1 Geospiza fortis | reverse complement strand
ACCTGACACACCTGAGCAGGTGATCTGCACGTACCTGACACACCTGTACAGGTGAGCTATAGGTTCCTGACACACCTGTACAGGTGATCTGTATGTACCTGGCACACCTGTAA
>NW_005069842.1:0-203 GCF_000277835.1 Geospiza fortis | reverse complement strand
ACAGGTGAGCTATAGGTACCTGACACACCTGTACAGGTGATCTGTATGTACCTGGCACACCTGTACAGGTGATTTCTGTGTACCTGACACACCTGTACAGGTGAGCTATAGGTTCCTGACACACCTATACAGGTGATCTGTATGTACCTGACGCACCTGTACAGGTGAGCTATAGATTCCTGACACACCTGTACAGGTGATCT
>NW_005069841.1:0-514 GCF_000277835.1 Geospiza fortis | reverse complement strand
CTCTCATGTTCTTACTCTTTCTGAGATTCTGAAACACACAAAAGAGTCTTTAACACAGTGAAATAAAGGTCAGCACTTTATTATATCACTTTGTCTTTGCACTGTTCTTTCACCCAAAATATCCCTTAAGGATGTTCTTTACTAATGTTTATCTGCTACACAGCCAATAATAAGAAAACTCTGTGTATATAACACCGCTGTCTTCTGACCAGTGGTTAGCTGCTAGTAGTAATCTAAAGTGAATGAAGAAACTCTCCATTTTCAACACAAAGCCAGGTTTTCAGATAGCACTAAGCACATGATTTAAGTGAGAGAGATGTAAAAGACCAGAGATCACACAGAAACTAGAAATACCACAACTGGTACAACAGAACATTTGCTTGCTGGAAATATTTGGCTTCTGCAGAGAATCACAGAAGGTCTAAGGTTGGCAGAGAACTGTGGAAATATCCAGGCCAACATCCCTCACTCAGAGCAAGGTCTACCACTGCAAGCTGCTCAGGACTGAGTCCAC
>NW_005069840.1:0-514 GCF_000277835.1 Geospiza fortis | reverse complement strand
GAAGTTCCCCATAAGAGCCCAAAGATTACACGACCCAACAACTCACTAAGGCAAGGGAGTCCTTAAGCTTCTTTATGTCGTCTTCCATGATGATCTGTGCTGTCTTTAGCCTTTCAACCTCATCACGGAGATCCTTGATGAGAGCCATGTCCTAGAAGAGAGCAGTGGTGGCACTGAGCCTCTGGGAGGGTCAATGGGGACCCGCAAGGCCTTGGCCCCTGCTGTGGTTTGTGGAGCACTGGGGACAGGGCAGGGCCGGGCTCAGCCAGGCTGGCAGGGCTCTGCAGGCAGCACGGTCCATGCATGGAGCAGGGCCAAGGGTGCTGAGCCTGCAGCCAGCAGAGCAGAGGGGTCTCAGACCCAAAACTTGCTCCCAGCAGCAGTTCACCTCGTCCCGTGACATCAGGACCTTCTTCATTTCCTCTGTCACATGACGCTGGCCAGCCTTTATCTTTTCAATCTCCTCAAGATGCTGGGAACTCTCCGTGGTCTAGGAGAAAGCATTGTCAGACAC
>NW_005069839.1:0-514 GCF_000277835.1 Geospiza fortis | reverse complement strand
CCTGCCTTTTCTGATATCTCCCACCCAGCCCCAGGCTCTGCTCAGCATGGTCCTTGTCCAGCTTGGGTGTGGGTGCTGTATCAGCCTCTGTCTGCCCCTGAGCACAACAGGGGCACATCTGGCAGGTCAAAGGGCACAGGGGAGCCTGGGAGGAATTTAAAAAGTGGCGCCAAATGATCACCTCCCTTCCCAAATTCAGAGAGATGCTGTAAGACCCATGTTTTGTTCTCAGTGGCTTACAGTGCAACTCTCCAGTGCAACTGGAAAACCAGTGGTTTTCTCTGTGGAAACAGTGGTTGCTTTTCTTAGCTCCCCTCAGCAAGCACATGGCATCAAACACAGCTCAGAGAGCTTGGGAAGGAAAGGATGAGTTGCAGAGAACAGGAATCCCCCTGGTGCTTGCAAGGGGCCCTGTGGGCAGAGAAGAAGGAATGAGGGAGCACGAGGGTTTGCCTGCAGGACTGCTCTCCTGTGTAGTCTTTGTGTCTGAAGGGCAGACACACTGCTGGCACAC
>NW_005069838.1:0-514 GCF_000277835.1 Geospiza fortis | reverse complement strand
TCAGTCTCTCCCAGTGTATCCCAGTTATTCCCAGCATGTTCCCAGTTGCCCTGAGTTGCTTCCAGCCTGATGCCAGTTGCTCACAGCCACTCCCAGTCACCCTCAGTGAGTGGCTGCCGATATGATCCAGTATGATGCCAGTCACTCCCAGCATTGGCCAGCTCCTCCTACTGTGATCCCAGTAGGATCCCAGTAGCCCCTAGCACGGTTCCAGTCACTGCCTGTTCCTCCCAGTGTGATCCCAGTTGTCCCTAGTATAGTGCCAGGCAATCCATAGATGATCCCAGTCCCTGCCAGCATGGTCCCAGTCATGCCCAGTTGTCCCCAGTGTACACCCAGTCATTCCCACTCGCTCCCAGGTACCCCAGCATAGTCCCAGTTCTTCCCAGCATGGTGCCACCTGTTCCCAGTGTGGTTCCAGTCCCCCGAGTATGGTTAACAGACACTCCTGGTATATCCCAGTGTCCTTCAGCGTGCTCACAGTCATTCCCAGTCACTCCCAGTAGGATCCCAG
>NW_005069837.1:0-514 GCF_000277835.1 Geospiza fortis | reverse complement strand
TTATCCTGGAGATTGAAGAGTGGCCACAAGGAATTCAAGTTTGGACTCAGAACCCCCTGGGGTCTGAAGGAAACTTTCTAAGGCAAAGAAGAGCATGTGAAAATGAGAAATGCAACACAAATATTTACAATCCTCCTGAAAGGGAGGCATTTCTGACTCCTCACAGAATGAATGGCAAATTCCCTGCACACAAACACTTGCTGCCTTCCAATAAAGCATCAGCAGGTCAAAAACTTGATGATTTTCCTGCCTGTTAGCTGCCACCAACACCTCTGGACTCTGGGATCAGAAGTAGTTCTGATGCGCTTGGTTTTACAGTTCTATGTAATGCCAAGGACAGGACAGAGGCAGAGAGGGTTTTCCCCCACCTGGGTTTGGTTCACTCACTGGAATAAACCAGCACAGCATTTAAACTGGCACTTTATCCACCTCACTGCTGCAGCACGTGCCTATCATCAGTATTTTATTGTCACTACAGAAGAGATGGAACCACATTTCTCCTCACAGAGAAAAG
>NW_005069836.1:0-514 GCF_000277835.1 Geospiza fortis | reverse complement strand
GTCAAATCCTTCTTCTCTCATCCCAAATTTTGCATTTTTTCCCTCATTTCCCGTCCCCAAAACCCCAATTTTTTTATTAACCTCCAAAACGCCCTGAATTTCTGCCAAAATTGGATTTTTTCCCCCCCCAAAATCCCAATTTTCTCCCCCAAAAAAGATTCGCCCCCCCAAGTTTGGAGTTTCCCTCAAAAATCGGAGTTTCCTCTCCCAAAATCAAGATTTTCCCCCCAAAATTTGAGTTTTCCCCGCAAAAATCAAGATTTTGTTTTCCCCCGAACTTTGTTTTCCCCCAACATTTTTTTTACCCCAAAAAATCAAGGTTTTTATCCCCAAAATCAATTTGTTTCCCCCCAAAAAATTTGGGTTTTCCCTCCCAATTTCTTTTCCCCCAGAATTGATTTTTTCCCCCTCAAAATCAGAAATTCTTTCCCCCAAATTTTGCGTGTTTTTTCCCAAAAATTTGGGGTTTTTCCCCCCAAAAATTGGATTTTTTTTCCCCCCCAAAATTTGGGCC
>NW_005069835.1:0-514 GCF_000277835.1 Geospiza fortis | reverse complement strand
AAAAAAAATTGGGGTTTACTAAATGATTTGAAAAAGGCAGACATCAGCTGTGAGGTCTGTATATGTTGAATCAGAACTCCAAACATCCCAGGTGAGCGGAGCAGTCAGGGGTGTTGAAGAGATGGAGAGAGGGTTGATGCTCAAGGCAACTCAAGTATTTTTTCCTAGAAAAATAGTGAAGGAAGAAGGCCTGATGGCCCATCAGAGAGGAATCCAGGTTTCCTGGTTCCCAACCATGTGACTTCATCAGTCAATGGAAGAACAGAAAACAAAACCAAGCTCAAGCTTTTGACTCAGGGACCATTGCAATTTTCTGTTGGAACTGCCTTTCCCAGAAGCTGGTATATGAAGGAAGACACTCATATTTCACTCTTCTGGTAAAATAACATCAGGCAGCAGGTCATTTCTATCCCTCAGTGCTTCAGTTCTCACACAGCCACACTGGGAAAAGCAGGAATTGTGGAAGACCTGAAGACTGCCCCGATGAGTCTTTTATCAGACTACTACCCATTGT
>NW_005069834.1:0-514 GCF_000277835.1 Geospiza fortis | reverse complement strand
TAAGTTTAAATTATATTAAGTTATGTAAAATTTAGAGTCAGTTAAGTTCTGTTAATCTTAAATACTGATAAAGTTAAGTGTTTTTAAATTTATGTCCTGTTAAGTTTAAGTGATTAAAATTCTGTTAAGTTTAAATTATACTAAATTTAAGTTATGTAGAATTTAAAGTCAATTGAATTCTGTTAAGATTAAGTTCTGTTGACTTGGAGTTCAGTTAAAATTAAGTTTTATTAAGGTTAAAGTCTGTTACACTTAAGTTCTGCTAAGGTTAAGTTTAATTTCTGTTAAGTTTAAGTTAAATTTAAGTGATGCTAAAGTTAAATTCTGTTAAAGTTAAGTGATGTTACATGTAAGTTCTGTTGATTTGAAGTTTTGTTAAGGCCAGCCTTACAGTAGGCATTATAGTTTTGTTAATAGTGCTAGTTCTGCCTTGTTTTTGCAGAACCTCGAAATTGGGATAGTGTGGTAAGACAGTATACTCGAATATATAAGAAAAGGGCCAGGAAAGCCAAAA
>NW_005069833.1:0-514 GCF_000277835.1 Geospiza fortis | reverse complement strand
AGACTTTTTAGTGGCTGTTTAAAGGAACACCACAACAACAGGATCACAGGCAACACAGTTCCAAAAAAGGTTACTCTGCCAACCAGAAAGTCTTGCTCCAAGTTCACTGTACCACCTGTGATCTTGAGCACAAAGATTCAAAAGCTCACCTTTGTCTTACACAAGCTGACTACAAAGGCTACACTGTGTGAGACCTTTATAGAGCTTGCTACAAAATACCAACACAAGTCACACAGCTCAAACTTTGGCATTATTATCCATGCAGAAAGCCTTTTGCCTGTATTCCCATTTTCCCAATATGAGCTAATGACATTCCAAAAAAATCTGTGGTCCTAGTTAAACTTTCAGCAGAAACTCAACACCAGACCATTATCCAGTGGCAAGTTACAGGCAAGACAAACAAGGCAGGGCAGCAGGGAAGGCTGGACACAGAATGAACAGAATTTCTGGTTTTATCATAGAACATCCTGAGTGGGAAGGGACATATAAAGATCATTGAGTCCAGCTCCTGGCC
>NW_005069832.1:0-514 GCF_000277835.1 Geospiza fortis | reverse complement strand
TGCAGCTCAGATGCTGTCAAGGTCTCATGGTGGGGCGCCTTTAAGAGGGGGTATGCGTCTAGGTCCGAGGGCGTCTTCCCTGAAGAATACTCCTGCTGCTGCGAAGATGGTCTTCCTTGCCGCTGGTGGCACCCCAGGGGGTGGAGGCAAAGGTAGAGGAGTACGCTTGGTGGGAATCCTGATTGGCCTGAGCCTAGCCATGTGCGGGACGCAGAGTCTGCACACTGAGACCCCGATCCATGATGGAAATGAGAGCTCCATGGACGAGTGCAGTAAATGTGCTCAGATAGTCCCAATCAAGCAAAGGGACAGGGGAATCTCAGCATACCAAACCCCGGAGGAGTGCATCAGAGAGTCTGGCAGGTACTGTTTGATAAATGGCACTCGGGTCAAATTGTGCAGATCCGGCAAAGAGATCTTGTGTATAGATCTGAAGGCAGGGACGCAGAAGGGGCAGTCAGACAGACAAGCACCAACATAGAATACGGAAAAGGAATGTAGAACCAATGTCAAT
>NW_005069831.1:0-514 GCF_000277835.1 Geospiza fortis | reverse complement strand
AGGGCCACGCGCAGGTTCTGTCGGAAGTTGGGGTGCAGGGCGACCCCCGGGAGCCCCCCCGGGAGGGTGTGGGGGTGCCACAGGCGCAGCTCCAGCAGCACCTCCTGGCTCTGCTGCTGCTCCCTGAAACACCCCAAAAAAATCACCCCAAAAAATCACCCCAAAAAATCACCCCAAAAATCCCATGAAATCACCCCAAAAATCACCCCAAAATAACCCCAAAAATCCCCTGAAATCACCCCAAAAATCCCCTGAAATCACCCCAAAAATCCCCTGAGATCAGCCCAAACCCCTGCCCGGCATGTCCGAGAACCCCTCGGTCTCTGTGCCTGGTAAGGGTCTCCCAAAAAAACCCCAAAACAACCAAAAAAAACCCCCACAAACCAGCCACAAAATCACACAAAACCCCTGCAAAACAGCCCCAAAAAATACCCGAAATCGCCACAAAACCGCACAAAATCACCACAAAATAGCCACAAAAATCACCCCGAAGTCACACAAAATCACACCAAAA
>NW_005069830.1:0-514 GCF_000277835.1 Geospiza fortis | reverse complement strand
CAGAAGTGAGAAACTGTCAGAAATTCTGTTACATCATCTTAATATTATATTCAGGCCTCTTGCTTGCTATTTCTCATCCAGCTTCAGTTTGCACCCCATCCCCTACAAATCATGAGATACGAGATCCTCAAATTCTGCTACCCTGAAACAGAAAAACTGTATACTCTACCGCATTTTAGTGGTTCATTCTCAAGGATAACTAGTTACACTAAAAATCAATACTTCACAAAATCTAGTCATATTTTCATGGTATTTTTAAAAATCATCACCGAGTTTTGATCTTGGTTACACTAGGAAAAGTTTCACATAATCAATATTCCCATATTTAGAAGAATATATGTGTGCAAATACACACATAAATATTTGTGTGCAAACACAGCATTTTAAGAAGGAAAGATTTGTTTTACAAATTGGTCAACATTTTAATATGTTAGATGGTCTTACCTGATTCACCTGAGTAAATTTCCAATCAGTATAAATGGCTTCAGGGCACGTGCATTTTTTCTTTTTTTTT
>NW_005069829.1:0-515 GCF_000277835.1 Geospiza fortis | reverse complement strand
ACTCAGGCAAAATGAGTATATTGTGGCCAGGGGTAGTTTGTAATTTCATTTTCAGAATTGTTTTGTATATAATTATAACGGGAGTCTTAGAATTAGAGAGTATCTCTATTCAATGTGATGCTGAATGGCCTTGGTCCCAGGCTTTTAATCAGTATACTGGATCCATGGGAGAACTTTCCGAGATGAAAGATTTAAACCTATCTACTGTAATAATCCACGGGAATCAGGTATATGAGAGGCAGGAATGGCAGGAACAGGAACTGTGGACACTTCAAGGGATCAGAGGAGGGGAAATCAAAGAAGGGTGCCGGGTCATCAATGGGACAGCTTATGAGAGACCAGATGAAATTAGTGTTTCAACCTCTTCTGGTGTCTACGAACACCAGGAAGTTTGTGATAGCCTAAGTGAATCAGACTGTTGGTGTAATTTCACCTTGATACGACCCGTGGAAGTGACCTGCCTTTAGGTTCGAGATGCTATCAGGCTGTCATTTAAATTTAAAATAGACACTGCA
>NW_005069828.1:0-515 GCF_000277835.1 Geospiza fortis | reverse complement strand
AAAAAAAGAAAAAGAGAGGAAAATGTACATCCAGAATCTGTTTTGCAATAATTTTAATGTGGATTGTTTTACCAAGTTCTGATTGTACATTAGATAACGTAGAGCACATAAAAACACATCACACTCTGCTAGACTATTACACTTATGGGTGCATCTGTTTCTTTAAAACAGAGAGCACAAAATTACAAAGATGCTTTGAGATTATGCAAATGTATCACTAAACATCTTATTGCTTCCAGGCAGCTTTCCTTTGGTTCACAGCAGAAAATGCGGCAGCTCAGAGGGGTGACTTCACCACAGGTACAGCAAGAGTCTCCTAATCTATAGTACTGCCAAAGGAGTTGCACCTTGACTGGAAATGATCAATTGCTTAAACTCCTTAGGTTCCCCACAGTACTAAACCACCAAATCAGACTTATCGATTATAAGGGGGAGGAGCCTGGAAATACCAAACAGCCTTGTTGTTTTCAGTTAATTATGTACTACTAAATGTTGCAGTGTGATGCAATTTCCTG
>NW_005069827.1:0-515 GCF_000277835.1 Geospiza fortis | reverse complement strand
AGAGGAGGCTCCTGCCTTCCTTTGCAGAAACCTGTATTTCCAAAACCAAGACATCACTCTCAACCTGCTGGCAATGCTTTGCCTAATGCAGCTGAGGATACCATTGGCCCCTGCCTTAGGGCACATTTCCGGCGTGTCCACCAGGACCCCCAGGTCCTTTTCTGCCAGGCCTCTTTCCAGCTGGGTGTCTCCCAGCATATACTGGTGCCCACAGTTGTTCCTCCCCAAGTGCAGAACTTGGCACTTCCCCTTGGTGAACTGCATGAGGTTTCTGTCAGACCATTTCTCCAGCCTGTTGAGGTCACTCTGGGTGTCAGCACAACCCTCTGGCATATCAGCCACTCCTCCCAGTTTTGGTGTCATTAGCAAACTTTCTGAGGGTACACTCTGCCCCATCATCCAGATCATTATGAAGATATTGAACAGGATTAGACCTAGTCTTGACCCCTGGGGTAAGACAGCTAGTTGCTGGCCTCCAACTGAACTTCCTTTCGTCACCTATGTACTCATAGAAG
>NW_005069826.1:0-515 GCF_000277835.1 Geospiza fortis | reverse complement strand
AACTCAAAATAATATAATTCCCATCCATAAAATAATTCATAAGCTAAAAAATCAAAAAGTAATCAACAAAACCCACTCACCCTTTAACAACCCCATTTAACCTATACACAAATCTAAAAAAACCCCAAAAACTATAAACTATCATACCCTAAATACTTCTACCATTAAACACTACTATACAAAATATATTAAAACTCCAATACAAACTAAAATCCAAACCAACAAAATAATATACCGCTATTAACATTACTAATGCATTTTTCTCCATTCCTCTAACAACAAAATACAAACCTCAGTTTACCTTCACCTAAAAAACCATTTAATACACCTAAAACCCACTACCCCAAAAATAAAAACACAACCCCACCATTTGCCATAAATTAATCCAAACTACACTAAAAAAATAAAACTCCAAAACATCTACAATACATTAATAACATCATTATATTTAAAAAAATTGCAACAAAAGTATTAAAAAGATCATCCAGATTCTCCTAAAAACCAATTTCACCATC
>NW_005069825.1:0-515 GCF_000277835.1 Geospiza fortis | reverse complement strand
AAACAAAGTTAAACAAAGTTAAACAAACGAGTGCTGATTGCCACCTTGACAGTGCACTGCCGAAAATACTGAAAAAATTGAGATGCCATAATCCTCATCCACAAAATGATCCATAAACTGAAAAGCCAAGAAGTGGTCAACAAGACTCACTCACCCTTCAACAGCCCCATTTGACCTGTACATAAATCTGAAGAAAAATGAAGATTAACTGTGAACTACCGTGCATTAAATAAAGTAACTCCATCGCTGAGCGCTGCTGTGCCAGACATGCTAAAACTCCAGTATGAACTAGAGTCCAAAGCAGCAAAGTAATACGCTGCTATTGACATTGCTAACGCGTTTTTCTCCATTCCTCTGGCAGCAGAATGCAAGCCTCAGTTTATCTTCACCTAAAGAAGCGTGTAGTATACCTAAAACCAACTACCCCAGGAATAAAAACACAATCCTACCATTTGCCATGGACTGATCCAAAATACACTAAAAAAGAATAAAGCTCCAGAACATCTACAATATAT
>NW_005069824.1:0-515 GCF_000277835.1 Geospiza fortis | reverse complement strand
TATTCTCAGTGCCCTGGGCTTCCACAGTGCTCTTTCCAGAACACAAAGGTTCTTGTCAGAGGCAGAAAACACTGAGGATGAGTCAAGATCTGCCTTTTCCTATTGTGTTTTGCAAGCTGGGCTGGCTCTTGTTCCCTCTCTCTCACTTGTGGGTTGATTCTCTTCCATTTGGATATGGGCTGTTATCCCCCCAGCCTGTGCACGCATCCTTCATTGTCCCCAAGGCAGGAGATCATCCCTGAGGTTCTGCTCTCTGTTTCATTTGCAGTCCATGAAGGTGAAGCTACAGCCACCCTCTGGCACTGAGCTGTCTCCATTCAATCCCATCCAGCCACCAGCTGCCATCACCCAGGTCATGCTTCTGGCAAATCCTGCGAAGGTGAGAGGGACACTGGGATTTATCCTGCCCTCTTCAGACATGTTTGATACCAGCTGAACTCTGTGGAGGGGTGGGACCAAACATTTGAGCAGCTACAGCTGTTAGTTCCTAAAAGTTTGGACTTGATGATCTTGGA
>NW_005069823.1:0-515 GCF_000277835.1 Geospiza fortis | reverse complement strand
TTCCCATTTTATTTTCTTATTTTATTCAGTTCTTTTCCTATTTTATTTTCTTATTTTATTCTGCTATTTTCCTATTTTATTTTCTGATTTTATTCGGTTATTTTCCTATTTTTCTTTTCCTATTTTATTTTCTTATTTTATTCTGCTATTTTCCTATTTTATTTTCTGATTTTATTCTGCTATTTTCTTATTTTATCCTCTTAGTCTATTATTTTATTTTGGGTTATTTTTCTTCTTATTTTATTCTGTTATTTTCCTATTTTATTTTGGTTTTTTTTTCCTTATTTTATCCTCTTATTCTATTATTTTATTTTGGTTTTTTTTTTTCTTCCTTTATTCTATTATTTTATTTTGTTCTTTTCTGTTACTATTTTCTGCTTTTATTTCTCATTCTTTTATTTTTTCAGTTCGTTCTTTCCTGTTGTTATTTCATTCTTCCACTCTGTTATTTCCTTTCCTTTTTTCATTCTTTATTTCATTCTTTCATTTCTTTATTTTATTATTTTATATTTTAT
>NW_005069822.1:0-515 GCF_000277835.1 Geospiza fortis | reverse complement strand
TATAATATATATAAAAAATACTTTTATTTTATTACTTACAATAAAGTCGCAGGTGTTTCATGCGGAAATCAGGGTACGGGATGGAATGTTGGGATAAACAACATCCCAAAAGAGATCCTGGCCTTGGGATGGGCAAAGTCGGGCCAATTCCAGGTTTGGAATCCAATCTGTGATTTTGTCTCTGAAATAGCGAGGCTTAATTGGGGCGTAATTGCTTGATTACGTAACTCGGAGCTCAGTGCGCATGCGCAGCCCAGAGAGGTTATCCAGGGGCCAGCGAGGAGGAGGCGGCGAGCCTTCCTCCGAAACACCCCAAAACCAGCATCCCCCCAAAATCCGGCATCCCCAAAATCCGGCATCCCCAAAGTCCAACTCCTGCCGGGCTCCGAAAATACAGCGTGCTGGAATGGACCCCCAAAAATCCGGGAACCCCCAAAAATCCAGGAGCCCCCAAATCCAGCACCCCCAAAAATCCCCAAAATCCAGGGTCCCCAAAAATCCAGGATGCAGGAATG
>NW_005069821.1:0-515 GCF_000277835.1 Geospiza fortis | reverse complement strand
GTAGAAATTTTAAGCTGCTTTTATTCCTAATGGAGCACTGTTTTCTTGTTTGAAGGTACATTGCACTGACTTGACATATTAGCCAGCACATTGTATGGTTCAAATGATCCATTTACAGTGGAACCTGAAAACATTCATTTCCTTGCTGAAACTAGCACCAGAAGACTATTTGAACCAATTTTCTGCTTACTTGCAGTGAGCATGCTATTTATTACCAGGTGGCTGTAACATCATTACTGTTACATACACATTAAAGCACAAAAGGTAGTTTCTGTTCTTTCAGAAATTTCAACTGCTGGTGCTTATAAGCCACAGCATTTCCTGTAACTTTAAGTGGAGTTTTCTACACAAACAATCTGTACACATCTCTGTCCAGAAAATAAAACAAGGAATGTAACAATTGTCTACATTCACAGAATTTAAATAACCAAAAACCCAAGTGGTTTTCTTCTTAATTTGCTTCTGATTGAAGCCAACTACATATGTGTAATCTATATTAGGTATATATATGGTGT
>NW_005069820.1:0-515 GCF_000277835.1 Geospiza fortis | reverse complement strand
TTGTCTGTACTCGAGGCAGAATTCATCTGAAATGTCTTCCCTAACAAACTTCTCACGTACCACTGGGACTTTGTCTGCTGTATGCAGGGCCTCAGATTGGGCAGGGCCTTCTCGGTTGGTGGAACCTCGGGTGTTAACCAGGTGGCCTTTGCTAGATGCCGCTCTCAATTTTTGAAAATCTCCCACCAAATGCTTTTAAGGTGGTTTTTAACAGTCTATTGTACCTCTCCACTTTGCTTGCAGCTGGTGCATGCTAGGAGATATGGTACACTTACTCAATGCCATGTTCTTTAGCTTAGGTGTTGATAAGGTTGTTCTTGAAATGAGTCTCATTGTCTGACTCAATCCTCTCAGGGGTTCCATGCCTCCAAAGGACTTGCTTTTTAAGGCTTAGGATGGTGTTACGGGCTGTAGTGGAAGGCACAGGCTAGGTTTCCAACTATCCTGTGGTGGCTTCCACCATTGTGAGTACATAGCGCTTACTTTGACATATCTGGGGCAGTGTGATGTAGTCA
>NW_005069819.1:0-515 GCF_000277835.1 Geospiza fortis | reverse complement strand
TTCTTAATGCTCAGTTTTCGAATGCACAGAGATAGTTATCATCTCTGGCCCCACAGCCATCATTCAACCACACTGTACATAATTACTTCTTTTAATCATTGCTAATAATGCATCATTTCATTAAAAGCCAGCAAGACACTTATTATAAAATGTATGCTCATTAATTTTAGCAGAATTATGTCATGTCCTAGAAAAGCAGATGTCAGAGCAGCCTTAAGTGTTGTCCTTGCCAATTTTAAAGTGGGCAGTAAGTCCTGTAGGTAATAGAAGAGGTTTTGCATAAGGGCAGTTTAGCTGGAATCACTGATTAGTTCAGTTAGATTTCCTCCCTGCTTGGTCTGTAGCTTGACAAACAATCTGGTGAGAGAGAATGAGCACAAATAAAGTGCTTTTTCTCATTTCTTTTGGAGAAAGCAAACATATAACACCAGGCTTGGTGGTATTTATGGTATGAACTGTAGGCCTACCTGAGCTGTTCTTTGCCCTAGTCATTTCCTTGTCTTGGCAGAAACACT
>NW_005069818.1:0-515 GCF_000277835.1 Geospiza fortis | reverse complement strand
ATTTTTCAGAAAATATCATGGTGTCACCCTTTACTCCTTGTCCTGTCGCTGCAGTTCTTGATGAAGGGTCTCTCTCTGGCTTCCCTGTAGGTCCCTTGTCATACTGGAAGGTTTCTCTGAGATCTCAATTCAACTTTCTTTTCTCCAGGCTGAACAACTACAACTCTTTCAGCCTGTCTTCATGGGGGACGTGCTCCAGTCCTCTTATCAGCTGTGTTGCTCTCCTCTGCGCTTGATCTGACAGTTCCATGGAGTTCTCGCCCTGGGGACACCAGAACTGTGCACAGTGCTACAGGAGGGGCTTCACAGGAGCAGAGCAGGAGGGGAGAATCACCTCCTTCAATACAGTTCTGAAATAAGAAAAAAATGAGTATCTAGTCATCTCTGATAAGTAAAAAAAATGGATATGCGAGCATAATAACATTGATATCTCTGTTTCTGATTAATCACTCATGCAACATTAGTGCAAAGCCTCACCACACATTGCGCAAGAAGACATGAATGTAAAGTCTAAT
>NW_005069817.1:0-515 GCF_000277835.1 Geospiza fortis | reverse complement strand
GCCTAGCCTAGCCTAGCCTAGCCTACCTTTGCATGCTTGCCTATGTCTGCCTTGCCTAGCCCTACAAATAACTTCCTGGCTTTGCTTTGCCTTGTCTACCACTCTTTGCCTTGTCTTCCATGCAGGTAAGGCAGCAATTGTAGGCAAGTCAAGGGAGAGGTTGGCGAGGCTGAAGCTGTGAGGGGAAGCCAGTGGAATGGTAGGGGAGAGAAGTCCCAGAAGTTAGAGGCAAGGCTGGGCATAGGAAGTAATGGTAACAGGAAGGGCTAGGCAAGGCCAAGCCCTGTAGGAAAATTGTAGGCAGGTCAAATGCTGGGCATGGGCATGCAAGGGAATGCAAAGCAATGGAGAATCAGCAGGGCAAGGCAAGGAAACTGTTGGGTTACCAAAGCAAGGCAAGTGGCAGCTCCATTCAAAGATTGCTGCTACACAAAAGCGGCCCGGAGAGACCGCTCTGTCCAGTCTTGATCTTGCATGGGCCATCTCTCATCTGCACCTAAAACACTTGGGTTGCC
>NW_005069816.1:0-515 GCF_000277835.1 Geospiza fortis | reverse complement strand
CAGCCCTGCTGAAAATTCCCGGTGGTAACACCAAGGGGTTATGAAATAAAAGGCTGAACAACAATACTTGGAAGGAGCAGAGAGAAATCTGCTCTGTGCCATATGGGAAGTTTAAGATGTGTCAGGTTGTTAAAGATGATATTCCCCTATTTTTCATTGAAGCTTTTAGAGGGAGATGTAATGGAAATAGATGAACAGAGGGACATATTTTTCATCAGGTAGGCTTTCTCTGTGTTGCACTGTGTGTGTGTGTATCAGATGCCTGTATATATGTTGTACGAAAAGGTTACCTGTTATGCTGCTGTATGCAATGCATTTCGTTTTTCACAGGCAGAAAAACAGCGTCACAAACTGCAATCAGGCATTAATTAAGACATCATTTGGTCTTAGAAGAGTACAGTGTATGCTTGAATTTGACAGGGAAGGGCTTAAAGACTGTTACAATAGCAGCAGAGCAGGATCTTGTCACTGAATCACAGAATTGTTCTGGTTGGAAAAGACCTCTACAATCATTG
>NW_005069815.1:0-515 GCF_000277835.1 Geospiza fortis | reverse complement strand
GGTTGCTTCAAAGTAATTTGGAGAGGCCCTATATCTAATTTTTCTGTATTTTCCTGGTGCTGTCCACACTTCTGGGTTTATTTCAGCATAAGCCTGCTCAGACATTTTGCACAAAGCTACCACAGTGTTAGATTCTGTATCATTTTTCACAACACTAATTTGCATTCCTACTTTAGCCATCAAATCCCTTTCCAGTGAATTGCAATTACAACTAGGAACAAACAGGAATTCATGCATTTCAAACCTATCCCCCACACCTACTAACAACAGTTGAACAAAATGCACTCACCCATCCTTTCCGCTCACCCCTTGAATAATCAAGGATCTTTTTGACAATTTTCCCCACTTAGCAATAAAATTCAAGGTGGATCGAGAGGCCCCTGTGTCTAATTAGGAAACACACTTCTTCTCTATCCGGACCCACCTTAAAGTTATCAATGACTCCAGTGTGGTGGGTCCCTGGTACAATGGGACCCCGTGACACCCCTAACTGTAGGAAAGGCATTTTGTGCTGT
>NW_005069814.1:0-515 GCF_000277835.1 Geospiza fortis | reverse complement strand
GCCCTGCACAGAACAACCCCAAAAATCCTCCCATGGGCCTGAGAGCATGGTCTGAGCACCCCTTGGACAGTACAGATGTGAGTCTTCAGAGCATTCCTAGAGTCCTGTGAGTCTGGGTGGAAAAACATGGGTTTTGTACTTAGTTCCTCACAGACATGGCCGTGCAAGAAGCATTGTCTGGTCAGGAGCTGGTTTGAGTTGGGCTGTCTTGGTGCTGCCTCCTCACTACCCCATTTCTGTCTTGCTTGGGTATTCCAAAACTTGGAATTTGACTCAGTTTCTGTCTCTTGCACAGAGACAGTGAGCTGGTGGCAGGTCTGGAACCAGGGATTTCCCTGGGAAGATCCCTGAGTGTTCTGCTGTGCTGTTAGCTGGGCACCAGAGGAGCTGACAGAGCAGAATACCTCAGCTTGTTCCACATTTCCTGCAGGGGGTTTTGGTTTGGTTTTTGTTTTAACCTTAGCAGAATATGTGTAGGGGTATACAGCATGGGTAAATGAAGGTGGTGTAGAATG
>NW_005069813.1:0-515 GCF_000277835.1 Geospiza fortis | reverse complement strand
GATCTTTTGAAGTTCCTTTTTAGTAGTAGGAATGGCTATAGCATCCAATTTTGTAGTTGTTCCATCTGGGATTGCAGCCTGACCAGCAACCCACCAGGTTCCTGGGAATTTTACCTCTTTAGAAGGGTGTTGTCTTTTAGTAGGAGCGTTTCTATCCCCTTGTCATTTAATTTATTCCATATATCCCGTGCTGTTGTACTTGCTTCATCTCCCTCTTCACTTTCTGTCAACACATCATCAGTGTATTGATAGATTTGTACTCCTTCCAGGATTTTCATTTGTTGAAGGAGTTCAACTAAAGCATTGTGTGCTGTGGTAGGTGAATACTTATACCCTTGGGGCAGGCAATTAAAGGTGTGTTGTGTTCCCTCACAAGTGAATGCAAATATGGGTTTGTCTTCTTCCTGAGGCAGAACCATGAAGAACATGTCTTTAATATTAAAAAATGCCATCCATATATGTGCACTGCTTGCAGGGCAGCAGTGAAATTTGCAATATTTGGGACAGCTGCAGTG
>NW_005069812.1:0-515 GCF_000277835.1 Geospiza fortis | reverse complement strand
ACTGGTCTGTACTGGTTTCTATGGATTCTTATGGATTTCTATGGGGATTTTTGGGCTCATACTGGTCCATACTGGTTTCCATGGATTTCTATGGGGATTTCTATGGGGATTTCTATGGGGATTTCTATGGGGATTTCTATGGGGATTTCTATGGGGATTTCTATGGGGATTTCTATGGGGATTTCTATGGGGATTTCTATGGGGATTTCTATGGGGATTTCTATGGGGATTTCTATGGGGATTTCTATGGGGATTTCTATGGGGATTTCTATGGGGATTTCTATGGGGATTTCTATGGGGATTTCTATGGGGATTTTTGGGTCCATACTGGTTTATACTGGTCCATACTGGTCTGTACCGGTCCTACCTGAGGTCCTTGATGGACAGGGTGCCCCGGAAGTCCCTGAGGATCTCCAGCAGCACCCAGGACCAGTAGCTGCGGTAGCTCAGCTTGCCCAGGTCCGAGAGCGGCTTCTCCGGGGAGCCCACGGTGCTCTCCAGCTTGGACAGCTCGT
>NW_005069811.1:0-515 GCF_000277835.1 Geospiza fortis | reverse complement strand
ATCCCATTAAAAAAAAAATCCCAAATTCCCACGGAAATATCAAAAATCTCAGAAATATCAAAAATCCCATAAATAGAATAAAAAAAAATTCCCAAATTTCCCCTAAACCCCATTGATTCTGGAAAGATAAAAAAATCCCATAAATCTCCCAAATCCCATAAAGTAAAAAAAAAAAAAATCCCAAATTTCCCTCTAAATCCCATTAATTCTGGAAATATCAAAACCCCCATAAATCCCCCCAAAAATCCCAAAGTCCCCCTAAATCCCATAAATTCTGGGAATATCAAAAATCCCATAAATCCCATAAATCCTCCAAAGCCCATAAATCCCCAAAAATTCCAAATCCCCCCTAAATCCCATAAATTCCCCTAAATCCCATAAATCCCAAATCCCCCCTAAATCTCCCAAAATCCCCCAAAATCCCCAAAATATCCCGAAATCCCCACAAACCCAAAAATCCCAATATGGGTCTGTACTGGTTTATCCCAGTCCGTACTGGTCCGTACCGGTCCATA
>NW_005069810.1:0-515 GCF_000277835.1 Geospiza fortis | reverse complement strand
TTGGTGGTCGTGAGTTGCTTCTCAGCCAATTTTTCTGTATTTTGCAAGCTAGCAGGATTCGTATCTGGGTAGGGCTTCCTGCTTGTGCTTATCGAGGGGGTTTGTGCTTTTGTGCTTTTCCTGTTAAACAGGCCTGTGCAGTTACCAGATTTCCTGCTAAGTATACGATGCCTTGTGACATATAACATTCAGGGCTCCTATAGTTACATTACATATCTTGATGAACAAACATAAGTTAACTATAACAGTGGCAGTTAGAATAATTCCAGATTTTTCCCTGTTTGTCCCCAAAGTTCCTGCCCCTCTGTCTGGAAAATTCCCTGTCAGTTATGAATTTTCCCCTTTTGCCATTGGTTTATGCCCAGGTTATAAGTTGCCGTTCTGGCTAGCCAGACCGTCTCGTCTCGGTTTCCCGCTCTCCTCCCATATAAAAGCCGCTGTTTTCTCAGTCTCCCTGCTCTTTTGCCCCTGTTCTCCCCTTCGAATTTCATCTCCCTGTGTCCCACCTGGCACAG
>NW_005069809.1:0-515 GCF_000277835.1 Geospiza fortis | reverse complement strand
GGGGGTTGCAGCCTGTGTGTCCCAGCCTCCAAAGCTGGTGCTGTGATTTCCAGGCTTAATGTGCATCCATTAACTGGACAGAGATGAAACTCTGCAGCTCCTCTGCATGGTTCAGGAGGGATGAGAGTGACACACCCAAGGCTGGCTGTGTAGCTGGGAAAAGCAGAAGTCTGTGATGCAGAAAGGCCCAACAGAAGCTCAGCAGTGCCTCCCCAAAGCTACAAAAGGGCAGCAACCAGCACAAATACTGGCATTTGTTTGGGCTGAAGCCTACAGACTCTGCCTTGAAAAGTCTCTAATCCCAAAGGACCACTCAGCCAGCAGATCATCTGGGACTTACATAGGTAGGGGGAAAGTTTCTATGCAAAGCACTAAATCACCTGTGCCTTCTTGTACTTGAATGATCCCTAAAAACTCTATTTTGTACACTGTAGAACAGTGTTAAGAGAAGCAACTTGAGATCAGCTCCTTATCAAAATAATTTCTATCTTATGACTTGCATAAAATACATAATC
>NW_005069808.1:0-515 GCF_000277835.1 Geospiza fortis | reverse complement strand
TAAACAGAACACACAATTTGGGATACAAGCATCATACTAGGACACGCACATACAAAACAACTGAGGAGGACCTGGGGATTCCACCCCAGCGGATCCGCTGGTTATAACAATGAGACTGGGGGAAGAAGGGAAAAGGGTGGAATTTTTGTTTGATACAGGGGCCACATATTCAGTTTTAAATAAAGCTTTAGTACCTGTGGAGAATGATTATATTGTAGTGTGGGGAGCAACTGGCCAGTCTGAGAAGGCATATTTTTGCATACTTTAAAGTTTAAATTGGGGAAACAATGGGGTATTCATAAATTTTTGTATATGCCCATTTGGCCAAAGGCACTTTTAGGGAGAGACTTATTGGAGCAGTTACAAGCAATCATTGCATTTAAAAATGGGGAGGTTACTCTGGAGGTGAATGATCAAAAGTACATAAATGTGTTAAGTTTAACATTAACAGCCATTGAAATCAAAGAGGAAATTGGTGATGAGATATTAAGTATTTCCTGGGGTATGGGCCTCTG
>NW_005069807.1:0-515 GCF_000277835.1 Geospiza fortis | reverse complement strand
CAGTCTGAGAAATTATATTCACATGCCATTTATAGCAACATTTGCTCCAATTAAGCCTAAATCAACAATCTCATTCTAGATGAGTTCTTGTGTGTTTGTGGGCTATTTTTTCCTGAAAGCAGTTGGTTGATATCATCTTGCCTGATTTTTCAATGTGGCATGTAAAGATTAAATTAATACTTGGTATGGAATTCTTTCTGGGTCATATGCCAGTCTGGCTTAGTAAAGCTTATTATTTATCAAGAAACTTCCACAAGTGCTAAGATGGAGAGGTGGTGGCAAACTGCAGCCACATAGTAAAATTTTACAGCAAAAAGAGAAGGGCAGTTGTGCCTCTCTGTCCAGGAAGTCATTCTATTTTAGTGTTCAGAGAGTTACATATTTTGCTGCCTTCTGGCTCTGCATACTTTCCTTTTCCCACCTGGCTGACACTCACTTCCTTTGTGCTTCTCTTACCCTTTCCACCCTGCAAGCTGCCTCCCTGCTCCCACCATGCCAGAGATCCTGTGTGTCCC
>NW_005069806.1:416-515 GCF_000277835.1 Geospiza fortis | reverse complement strand
GGAATTCGGGATCTGGGATTTGGGATTAGGGAATGCTAGGGGGACTGGCAGCGAGACGGGGGGGAATTCGGGATCTGGGATTTAGGATTAGGGAATGGT
>NW_005069806.1:0-239 GCF_000277835.1 Geospiza fortis | reverse complement strand
GGGAATTCGGGATCTGGGAGTTGGGATTAGGGAATGCTAGGGGGACTGGCAGCAAGACGGGTGGGATTCAGGATTCAGGATTTGGGAATGCCGGGGGGGTGGCAGTGAGGTGGGATTCGGGATTTGGGAATGCCAGGAATGCTGGGGGAGATGGCAGTGAGATGGGTTGGGATCTGGGGTTCAGGATTTGGGAATGCCGGGGGGCTGGCAGCGAGACAAGTGGGAATTCGGGATCTGGG
>NW_005069805.1:0-515 GCF_000277835.1 Geospiza fortis | reverse complement strand
TTTTTTTTTAATTAACATCATTTGTGGGTTTACTTCCCCTCTCATGGGTCAGTTTTGGCCAACAGTCAAACACCCACCCAGATACTCACTCACTCTCCCTCCTTGGTTGTAGAAGGGGAGAAAGTAAGATCTGAAAACAAATACATTGAGATAAAGATATGGAGATAACTTGCAAATTATTATTGCAGGCAAACCATATTTGACTTGAAGAAAAATAATTTAATTTAGTACTGACTAAAATAGATTAGGGTCATGAGAAACAAAGATGAACAGTAAAATAACAGCTTTCCAAATATGCTCCTCCCTCTTCCGGGATTAACTTCTCTTCTTTAATCCACATGACTCTGCCTCCACCCAGAGAAGCAGGGGAACCTGGGGGACTACAGTCAAAATACAGTCATTTCTCTCTGTTTATTTTTAAATGTCATGGTTTAAACCCAGACCACAGATAATACACATAGAGCCACATGCTCATTCTTACAGTTAGTGGGATGGGAGAGAGAATCAGAAGCATA
>NW_005069804.1:0-515 GCF_000277835.1 Geospiza fortis | reverse complement strand
TGGATTTGGGGGAATTTTGGGGGTCCCCAAGTGAATTTTGGGGTCCCCCAGGATAAATTTTGGGGTTCCCAAAGTAAATTTTGGGGTCCCCAGGTTGGATTTGGGGGAATTTTGGGGGTCCCTGGGGAGGATTTTGGGTTTCCTAAAGTGAATTTTGGGGTCCCCAGGTTGGATTTGGGGGAATTTTGGGGGTCCCTGGGGTGGATTTTGGGTTTCCTAAAGTGAATTTTGGGGTCCCTGGGTTGGATTTTGGGGTTCCCAGGTTGGATTTTGGGGTTCCCAAAGTGAATTTTGGGAGTCCCCACGTTGGATTTGGGGGAATTTTGGGGGTCCCTGGGGTGGATTTCGGGGTTCCCAAAGTGAATTTTGGGGTTCCCAAAGTGGATTTTGGGGTCCCCAGGATAAATTTTGGGGTTCTCACTTTCAATTTTGGGGTCCCCAGGTTGGATTTTGGGGTTCCCACTTTCAATTTGGGGATCCCCAGTTTAGATTTTGGGGTCCCTGGGGTGGATTTT
>NW_005069803.1:0-515 GCF_000277835.1 Geospiza fortis | reverse complement strand
AGAATGAAACAGATCCAGCAGTAATGAGCACTGCCACTAGGAGGAGAGCAAAGGCAAAGTGAGTTGATGGGCATGTTATAAAACTTATAACTGCACTTCTGATGATATAGAGATAAAACAGATGCCACCCCTGATAATAGCCCTACAAATTGGTTGTGCCTAGAGAGGGATCAAACGTAAACAAGGTAAAGTGAATTACAAAATAGTTGTAGAATGTACCAGAAGTACAATCTGAAGTCCAGGACAATTTGTATGGCCAACAAGTGATGGCACCTGGACAACACATCTGCCTGTAGATGGGAAAGTAAAAGAAATTACTTTAGGCCTCCCTACTTTATGTCCAATTTGGAAAAAGTCCCTATTTAATGGAAAACCTGAACTTCTGCAGATAAGAACAAGACGAGAAGTTCTAGACGATGAAAATCAGGATGACACTTGGCAAGAACCCTCTAGTAGAGTGAAATTTGGGTGGGTCCTAGAGTCTTTGCTCAGTCCTATAGCAAACTACCAGAATA
>NW_005069802.1:0-516 GCF_000277835.1 Geospiza fortis | reverse complement strand
TCGGGGAGGCTCAGCACTGGTGCTGCTTTGAGCGCTTCCTTGACTCCCCTGAATTAATCCTCATCCTTTTCTGTCCATTTGATTCTGTCTGTGGTGAGTTTTTCATACAAAAACTTCACCTTTTCACTGTATCCCTCAATCCACTGCTGGCAATATCCCAACAACCCCAGAAGTCGCCCAACTTCTCTTTTTTGTCCGTGGGGATGGTAAGGCAATAATCCCTGCCACGCTTTCAGGATCCAACTTCTTTTTCCCTCTGGTTAACCAATGTCCCAAGTACCTGACCCCGGGCTTTGTTAATTGCAACTTTGACACTTTCAACCCCTTTTCCCCTAAAAAGTTCAAAAGTTCAATGGTGCTCACCCTTACAACCTCCTCCCTTGGACCTGCAACCAATAAGTCATCTACATATTGTAGCAATTTTGTTCCCTTCATTGGTACAAAGTGGTTCAGCACCTGTTTAAGTGCTTGCCTGAAAAGGTTTGGGGGATCAACGAAGCCCTGAGGCAACGATGT
>NW_005069801.1:0-516 GCF_000277835.1 Geospiza fortis | reverse complement strand
ATCTATTTTAACCCTTTTCCATACAGAGACTTTGCATCTGCTCGAAGGAAAGCACCATTTGAAGGAATCGGGCCCAATGATTGGAGATTGATTCAAATTCTTAAATCCTTTTGAAATATTTAAAATATTTTATTTAAAAATACTTGTCTTTAGGAATATTTTACAAACTTTTTATTACTATAATGTAGACTATTAGTCTTGTAAGATATCATAAATATTTTAATAGTAAGTAATAATTAAATAATGGCACTTTATATTATATAGAACTTATAATTCATCAAAATTACCAAGAATTATTGCAGTTAACCAAAACTGAAGTATACTTTATTTTTATGTAAAACAGCAGATGTTGCTTAATCTTCATGATACAATAATTATTTTGTGTCTTGTTTAATATTCATATATACAGTATATAGACTGTTGCTACAAATGCCTATAATCACAATTCGTTAATTTAAATTACACTCTCTGCCCTCCTGTCTCGGGAGGGTGTCTTCCCTCTGGGAGCTGCAGTCA
>NW_005069800.1:0-516 GCF_000277835.1 Geospiza fortis | reverse complement strand
CAGAGTGACGTCAGCTCCAGTATCTATCAGGTCGAGTGTGATGGTTTCCCTGAGATGCTTCAGAACACACGTGAGTTGAGGCCCCCTGCAGCTAATGTGCCTGGTCCAAGCGATGAGGGATCTGTTCCTCCATGACTCTGGTAGGAGAAAAGCTTTTGCTACGGTTAGTCCTTTCTGTAGAAAACATGGAGGGCCAGGGCATAAAGCTAATACATTGATTTCCTGTGAGCAGGTGACAGATAACAGTTGGAATGATATAGAAACGTTCTGCACAAGATCTGTTCACTCCCACTATTAAGAACTGGTGTGGTTGTGGTTCAGGGCCATGCTGTCCTGTGGATATTGTGTGAGCAATGGCATTTGTTAGCATTACTGGCTGGGCTGTAGACAGCTCTAGTCTGGTACCTGGAGACATTGTATTCGGTAGTCCTGCAGAGAGCTGCTGCAGTTCTGTGCTCGGTGGTTTGTGGTGGTTTCTGGCCCATGGTTCAGTGGTTCTTGTGTCCTTGCACACCA
>NW_005069799.1:0-516 GCF_000277835.1 Geospiza fortis | reverse complement strand
ACTGTTATTCGTAGTTTATGTAAAAAACTTCAAGAAATGTAAAAAATTTCACTGAGTTGAGTTCTTTCTAATTCTGCTGTCTGTGGAAATGTAGATTTTTGGCTTAGCCTTGAACTTCACCCAGTGCTATGTATAGTATTTGGTGAGGATTTAAAACTGGAACAGTTGAGGCTCATGTCTGGGTTGGAATGTACAACCCTGTGTTATCTGCACGTGGAAGAATGGTGGAACAGAATAGAAACTTGTGGGGTTAACATATGTTGCTTGTTATTCAGATAACACTTAATGGTAGTATGGAGTCTCTGTAACTAATAAAAATGCTGGAATCCAGGTGTAAGCTTTTGGCATGCAAAATTATCTGAGTTACAAAGTATTGCTAGTGCACAGAAATGTTTTGAGCAAGTAGCAAGATAGATGCAGTGATATCCTTTAACTTGGGAACTTGATACACTTGTTAGTCAGCTCATGAAATGATCTTGAAGTTCCACCTCAATAGTCTATGTGCTGTTCTAAATG
>NW_005069798.1:0-516 GCF_000277835.1 Geospiza fortis | reverse complement strand
CCTGTGTTCCCAGCCCTGCCTGGGCACAAGGAGACCCTTCCCCAGCTGGCCGTAGCCTGGCCTTGCCTGCAGCCACAAGGGAAGGGCAGCACAGATTTCTGCCTGGGATCCTGGAGGGAAGGGCAACCCCACTCCTTGCCAGGATGGACAGGATAAAGTCAGGTGTGGGTGTGGATAAACCTTCCCCTGTCCCAGACTGTTCCAAGAGCACACAGGATCCCAGAGCCTGTGAGGGGAATGGCAATCATCCCAAGGGAAAGGATCCCACAGCAGCACAGCTCTGGGCATAAAATCAGCCCCAGTCCTGTGTGGGGAAGGGAAGGAATGTCAGATTTAGGATCTGCTGGGGAAGGCCAGAGGCTGGAGACCAGCAGAGAGCAGCAAGGCCTGGAGAACAGAGACCCAACAGAAGCTGAGCTGGACAGAAAACAGAACAATGAGACCCACAGTGACCTGTGAAGGAGCTGGTGAGGAGCATGAGAGTGACCCACAGGGAATGGCAACACGGTGCTCTGC
>NW_005069797.1:0-516 GCF_000277835.1 Geospiza fortis | reverse complement strand
AATTTGCTTGGCAATCCAGGACAATAACCCATCCAAAACCCCCAGGTTGAGACAGCTCATTGGTCTATCTCTATGCCTCCACACTCTGAACCAATACAGTGCATCCTAGGAGAGCTCCCATTGGTTGTGAGCTTCTGTCAGTCAGCCCAGAGGCTGCTCCATGGAGTTGAGCTGAGCTGCTTATTATAACTTGATTAATACTACTGCATCATCTCACCATTTTGTCTTTACTAAAAATCGTGGTTTGTTCTCTGTCATCTGTTTGCAGGAATCCCTAGCAAACAGTGACAGTAAAACAGCATGGTTTTAATTTGCATGACATATGTAGTGAAGGTGCAGGATATTGGTTTAGAGTCTGTAGGCAAGAATTTCTTAGTGTTTAGGTTACAAGTGACAACTTATCTCTAAAAACAGTAAACCATTTAAGTCTTAAAACTGTTGAAGAAAATTCTATCTACTAGAAAAAACAGTCTGTAAACAAAAAAACACTTTGTAAACAGGAAAAATAATTTGTAA
>NW_005069796.1:0-516 GCF_000277835.1 Geospiza fortis | reverse complement strand
GGTTTTTCCTGAATTTGGGGGTTTTTTAAGGTTTTTGGGAGGTTTTGGGGTGGTTTTGTGGGAATTTGGGGTGAACTTATAACGATTTTGGGGGTATTTTTGAGGTCAATTCAGGGGCTCCCCTCAGGCACCACCTCTGGCTGCCATTTTGGAGTTTTGGTGGTTTTTGAGGAATTTTTGGGGTGAATTTGGGGCTTTTGGGGATTTTTTCAGGGGATTTTGGAGTGATTTTTTTTGTTTTTTGAGGATTTTGGGGGTTTTTTGCTATTTTTGAGGGCTTGAGATGGTTTCAGGACAGATTTTGGGGTTTTTTTTAGGGGTGATGTTGGAGGCTTCCCCTCAGGCAACCACATTGGATTTCTTGGTTTTCTTGAGGATTTTTGGGGTGATTTTATGGGATTTTAGAAGGGTTTCAGGCGGTTTTAGGTTCGTTTTTAGGGGGTTTTGGTTTGATTCTAGGGCCTCCCATCAGTACACCTTTTGGGATTTTCGAAGATTTTTTGGGTTTTTTGAGGC
>NW_005069795.1:0-516 GCF_000277835.1 Geospiza fortis | reverse complement strand
TCACAATAGGTCCATACATATTCATTCTACTGATTCCACATTACATTTGCTGCTAGTTTTTTTATCAGAAAGAACTCCTGGGTCATCCTGCTCTGCTTTCTGCAGCAGCCTCTCCGTCTGTTTCAGAGTTCAAGGGGCCCTCCCTTATCTCTGTCCTTTGGCTGAAGCAGTTTCTTCGAGCATAGGCTTTTTGTGAGAACAGGCAGTCAGGCTAAACAGGTATGTTTGCAAGCTACAGACTTAATTCAAAGATGCACATTTCACCTAAATCGAAATGGATTTCTTCTCTGGAAAATTTCCACTCTGTCTCAGCCCCTCGAGCTAGGAGCAACTCTCCCTTGTTTTGCCAATCCAAATCTATCTGTGACACTTCTATTTCTGCAGACTAATCTACCTGTTCATTGTTTCAGTGCTCCTCATTAGCCCTCCTCTTGGGCGCATGGGCATCCACGTGACGGACTTTCACAGGTAACTTCTGTGAGAAACGACGCTCACTTTCAAAATTTCAAAGGTTTA
>NW_005069794.1:0-516 GCF_000277835.1 Geospiza fortis | reverse complement strand
TATGTTTTATTATTTCTGTATCTGAAGTACAGGCACTGGTCATCTACCAATATTGTTTATTTGTCTTTAGCATATTAGCATCACCAAGCAAAGTGATGCTAAAACACAGAATAAAAGTAATTGAAACTATCACAGAGACCTTCCACAATATTTGAACACACAGTCCTAATTTCACTGTAGTTTTTAATGAAAAACTGTAACATATCCAAGGTCCCTTTGAGTCCAAGGGAGCTTCTGCTTTTATTTCAACTCTTTCAAGCAACCCATTAGGATTGCCATGTTTTGCTCATAAAAGGCACCTTGCCCTTTGAGTCTAGTTTAATGATTTCATTCAATGATGTATTAACAGAAATTCTCTTTTTTTGTTCTTTCTATCATCTTGTTAATAAAAGACTGTGTCTTACCAATAGGTAAATATCCTAATTGATTTCAAATGGGATTTGTGGGTTCACAATTCGATAGCAAAGTTCACATTTCAAATTCCAACAAGCTCCAAAATTAAGGTTGTTGGTTTTT
>NW_005069793.1:0-516 GCF_000277835.1 Geospiza fortis | reverse complement strand
TACAGTGCTCCCTGAAATGCTGATAAATCCCAGCACCAGATGGGGGGGTTTAGTTAGAGCAGAGGAAAACACATTCTTTTGCAAGGTTGCTCTACCTTTCTGTGGCTAATGATGGCCAGGGAACAGACAGGCTCCTTCTGAGAGAGGAGTGGCAAAGACTGTTTGGTATTACAGACAGTTCCCAGAGGTTGGAACTGCATGGAACCAAGGAATGCTGGGAGGTGGTGAGCAGCAGGGATTGCATGTGGACTGCAGAGTGGCTCTGCCCATGGCTGTGCCATGGTTTAGTTGTCAAATGTGTAAAATCTGCATTCCTGTGTAAACTGTAAGACTATTTCTTTCTCCTGAAAGTCAGTGATGCCACATCACAGGGTAAATCTCTAGGCATGCCCATTTCTCTGGGATGAAGATTTGTTACTTGCCAAGGCAGCAGCTTTTCATAGCAGGGAGAGGGACAGAGTGGGTAGAACTGAGCACCAGGCTAAGTTAGCTCTAAGGGACTTAGGCAGAGACTTG
>NW_005069792.1:0-516 GCF_000277835.1 Geospiza fortis | reverse complement strand
ATCCTTCCCTCTCCCATGGAAACAAATGGAACCCCAATGATGGGGCACTGCCCAATGCTGGTAGAGCTCCTTGAATGGATTGCAGAGCAATAGAAAGAAATTGGCAGGGAAAAGAGGTGAACGAGCCTCAGAGGAAAGTAGAAAAAAAGGAGACATTGACAGGGGTGGGCATACAAGTAATGGCACACAGAATAACCTGCTCTTCCTGTGGGAATGGTCCAACCTGGAAACAGCTGCCCAGAGCTGTGTAGCCCAGTCTCCAGTTTTGGATGCATCCAACACAGGAGTTAATGTTCCCAGAGCAGAGTCCTGTGCCTGGCCCATTGTGAGTTGGTGTTGTGCAGCTCAGGTGCTGTGTGCTTGGTGAGAAAACAGTGCAGAAGCGAAGCAGCAGCAGAGCACAGGGGTGTGACAGTGGAAGCATGCTGAGGGCAAGCATGCTGAGGCAACCAAAAGGCTCAGGTCCCACTGAGATTTGAACTCAGATCACTGGATTCAGAGTCCAGAGTGCTCACC
>NW_005069791.1:0-516 GCF_000277835.1 Geospiza fortis | reverse complement strand
AACAGCAAAAGGAAGGGTAAGACCCGCCTCGGTTCTCTACTGAATGGGGGAGGGAATTTAGTAACTGCAGATGAGGAGAAGGTGGAGCTGTTTAATGCCTTCTTCTCGGTCTTTAGCAGAAAGACAGCTTGTCCTCAGGACAACTGTCCTCCTGGGTTGGTGGATGGTGTTAGGGAGCAGAATGGTCCCCCTGTTATCCAGGAGGAGGCAGTCAGAGAACTGCTGAGCCTCTTGGATGTTCATAAATTTATGGGACCAGATGAGATCCATCCCAGGGTGATGAGTGAGCTGGCAGATGAGCTTGCAAAGCTGTTCTCCGTCATTTACCAACAATCACTGGTGAGGTTCCAGATGACTGGAAGCTGACCAATATGATGCCCATTCACAAGAAGGGTAGGAAGGAGGATCCTGGAAATTATAGGCCAGTTAGTCTGACTTTGGTACCTGGTAAAGTAATAGAACAGTTTATATTGAATGTCATAATGCAGCATTTACAGGATGGCCAGAGTATCAGAC
>NW_005069790.1:0-517 GCF_000277835.1 Geospiza fortis | reverse complement strand
GTACTTCAGTTCATGCAGGTAATTTATCTGTCCAGGAGCTTGTATAACTATGCAGCATTTTGGATTCTGAGAAATCATTGTCTATAAAAGTCATATACATTCAATGGAAAAGAGCTCTTCAACCATTCAACATCCTCCAAACTATCATTTTTCCTTTACAAAGCAAAACACAATTGATTATTGTTATGAAATTGTCGTTCACTTTCCCAATTTTACTGCTGCAACTTGATAATTTCTTCCCTAATTCCATGTTTGCTTTTCACAATGTCTCACTAAAGTTCCTGGTTTTGCCAGTGTGTTTTCCCAACACAGAAATATTAGTAGCATTTTCCTTTCTGTCAAATGGTATTTACATGTATTCCCTCATCCCAGTTAATTGTCACATTCTTATATAGTCCTTGGCAATGATCAGACTCATTTTACCTTCCTCAATTTGCTGGCTCTATCAGAGGAATGCCCTCAGCCTACCACTGTATCAGGTGAGGGAACCAAATATTTGGAAAAGACAAATATTACA
>NW_005069789.1:0-517 GCF_000277835.1 Geospiza fortis | reverse complement strand
GAACCCAACAGCTCTAACTTTTGGGGTGCCTGAGCAACTCTGGGTAACTTTGGCAACCACTCTTCTATGGGGTTCCTAATCGTTACAGCCCACCCCTGACATTGTGTGGTTGTGTGTGATGTGATTTGGCACTTGGGTCAGGCATAGCTGTGTCAAACTTGGCTGTAAACTCTCCAGCTTGCAATGGAATCCCTACCAGGCAGGTAGACATAGAGTCTCTCGCTGCTGCTGTGGACAGGCATATACTTTCCTGTCGGAGCATCCGTACCAGGGTCACCCGGATGTTTTGGCATGGCTGAGGGACAATCCATGCAGCTGTCAGACTGCTCAGCACAAACAGGATGACAACTCAGACAGGGCCCATCATGAGGTTAGGTGGGAGGTAGATTTTCTTCACTACCAAGGAAAACAAATATTTTTAAAACACATTAAATTTCAGGGGTCTGCCGGAATGTAGCAAAATCTCTTTAGGAAGATTCTTCCTTCTCTTTCCAGCGGCATCTTTTCTTCGAGGCAA
>NW_005069788.1:0-517 GCF_000277835.1 Geospiza fortis | reverse complement strand
TCATAAAATGATAAATCAAGCCTTCTGTAACATGCAGTCAGATCTACGTCTCTTCCCTCATCCTAAGACCCCTGTGACCACCGTCACAGAGTATGGCTCATCCATCCCTTGTTTAATTTCTGTGAAGTCTAATTTTGGTTTATTCCCATCAGGCACCTGGAGCAGGGCAGTCCTTGCTGCTTCCTTAATATCCTGAAGGATTCGTCTATTAGGAGCCCTTGCCTGTCTTTGTGGATCTATGTAGGCTCCTTCCCCAGCAAGCTGAACTTGAGTTATATTTGCAGTGGCTGGAGTTCTGGCATAACCTCTTAAAAGGTCATTTAATAAACGCTTCCATGCCAGCTCCCACAGAGAATACCCTGTCGGAGACAGCAAAGATGTAGTACAAAGTTGCCTTAGGTCATGAGGGGTGAATACATTGGCTGAAAAGGTGGCTTGTAATAGATCTCTGAAATATGCTGACTCTCTTCCATACGATCTTGCCGCTTAACAAATTTCTTTTATTTCTGCAAAGCTT
>NW_005069787.1:0-517 GCF_000277835.1 Geospiza fortis | reverse complement strand
ATATAGACTATCATGTTCTGTGTATATAAGCTGTCTGGGAGATGATCATCACTACTGGGTGATCATCTCTGGATGATCATCACTGGGTAAGGCTGGAAAGTCAGAAAGTGGTGAAAAATTGTATTTTGCATCACTTACTTTCCTTGGTCTTTATTCATTTCTCTCTTTTCCCTTTTCATTACAATTACTATTCTTGTTGTTCTTGTTGTTATTTTTATTGTTTTTGTTGCTATTATATTTTGCTTCATATTTTAAGCTGTTTTTATATAAATCCATGGGGTTAACCTGTTTTCCTATTCTTCTCCTCATCCCATGGAATGGATGGGATTGTAAGGAAGCATCTATATCAAACTTAGTTGCCACCTGGGGTTAAACTGTGACAGAAGTACATCTTATAAATTATCTTTGGAGGAAACATTTTTTTCAGACTAGCAATATGCATTAATGTAATTAGTTTTCTCTCAGATTGCCATCTAATGTAATGTTTTATACAATTTCAAATGTGACAGGGAGTTGT
>NW_005069786.1:0-517 GCF_000277835.1 Geospiza fortis | reverse complement strand
GTATCCCCAGTGTGGGAAGAGCTTCTCATGGAGTTCTAGCTTGACCAGTCACCAATGGAGTCACCCGTAAGGGAAGGCCTGCAAATGCCCCAACTGCAGGAGGAGCTTTGTGCACTGCCCCAACTCCATCCCCCATGGGGTCGGTCAGAGCCCTGGTGATCCATGTTCCCTGTGATCCATGCTGGGAAGACACCTGTCAGTTTTTTGCTGCTGCCAGTGACATGATGTGGGGTTGAAGAACATGAGGGTCTGGCCATGGCCATGTCATTACATTCACTTCCACCTCAGGTCATTGCCACAGGCAGGAAAGAGACTTTCTCTCTCTCCCTGAGGAGAAGGGTGTCCTTTCCAGGCAGGGGGAAACTGTGGCCAGGAACACCCAGTCACGTTGATGTTGTCATTTTCTCTGTAAATAGTTTTTCTTTTCTATTCTGTTATCAATATCGTTTCTGTTCCGTTTGTTCGTTATCTTGTTGCTGTTCCAATAAAGTGTTCTTATCCCAGCCCGGGATCTTTG
>NW_005069785.1:0-517 GCF_000277835.1 Geospiza fortis | reverse complement strand
TTTCCCTACTCAGGCTTTCTTTCAACGTCAAGTGTTTTAGACAATGTTTCTCACAAACCCCACATTTATCACTTGCAGATGTTTTAACCACCATTAATCCACATTCATCCTGCCATTCTGGCTTTCCCCGTAAATAGAAAAACAAATCAACATACAGAACTTCATCCCATTTCCCTTCTTGTTTTCAAAACAGCATTAACTGCGAAATAGTGTTATATTGCAGAGTCCTGTATTTTGGCCATTTTTCACCATTCTTCAAGACATATTCTGGCCACCATGTATTACAATAATCAATCAACTTAGCTTTACATAATTCTTCCCCAAAGTTACCCTGTTTCCAATGTGCTAACAAGCACCCCAAAGGAGAAGTTTGTGGAATAGAGGCATTGCTGCCCAAAATCCCTTTGAGCTTCTCCATCCAAAAATATACCACAATTTGCCGAACCTGCAATGCTTTCACAATTGCCTTACGGAACGGCACCTAGGCAATACCTCTCAGGAATTCCTTTAGCCCAAC
>NW_005069784.1:0-517 GCF_000277835.1 Geospiza fortis | reverse complement strand
ATGGTCTTGAACCTGATCCTCTCCTGCAGTGGGCTCAAGGTGTTCATTCTCTCAGTCCCTGTATTTGTCTTTTTTCACCAGGGAGGCATGGCTGGGGCACTTGCTGTTGAAGAATGAGATGTAGAAGTTGTTGAGAACCTCAGCCTAGCTGAGAAAAGAGAACTTTTTCCAGGGTAGCCAGGTCTTCTATTTCCTATTGGTGAGAGTCGAAGTTATCCCTAGTCTTTCTTTTGCTTGCAACATATCTATAGAAGCCCTTTCTATTATCCTCAATATCCATGGCCAGACTCAGTTCTATCTGGTCCTTGGCTTCCCTAACCTTTTCCCTAACTTCCTGTACAATTCCTCTGTTTCCTTCCCAGGCCATCTATCCTCATTTCCACTTCTTGAAAGATTCTTTTTTTGCTCTGGGTTTGCTCAGCAGCTCCTGATCCATCCATGATGGTCTCCTAGCATTTTTGCGTAATTTCCTCCTTGTTAGATGAATTCTTCCTGAGCTTGGAAGAGGTGATCCTTG
>NW_005069783.1:0-517 GCF_000277835.1 Geospiza fortis | reverse complement strand
GTGTCCCTTACACCGTGCGCGTGTTAACGGAATGTGTCCATCACACCATGCGTGTGTCAACCGCATGTCTGTCACACCGTGCATGTCCATCACACCATAAGTGTGTTAACCACGTGTGTCCATCACACCATCCATGTGTCCATCACACCGTGCGTGTGTCAACCACGTGTCCCTTACAACGTGCGTGTGTTAACCACGCTTGTCTGTCACACCGTGCGTGTGTTAACAGCATGTGTCAATCACACACCGTGCATGTGTCAACTGCGTGTGTGTGTGTTAACCACGTGTGTCTGTTGCACACGTGGGTGTCCATTGCACTGTGCGTGTGTGTTATGACGTGTGCGTATTTGTCACACCGTGTGTGTGTGTTACAGTGTGTGCATATTTGTCACACCATGCGTGCCACCCCATGTGTGTGGCTGTGTGACACCGTCTAGGTGTTGCGCCGTGTGCGTGTTTCACCACATGTGTTACGCCGTGGTGTTACACCGTGTGTGTGTGTGTGTTACGGCATGTG
>NW_005069782.1:0-517 GCF_000277835.1 Geospiza fortis | reverse complement strand
GCCCAGTGTTCCTGCCATCTCAAGCGATGTAAGACTGCCTATAATATTCTCTCCTTATAGTGTTAGTTTTAGTAAATAACACTTCTAACTATAGTTTAGAGAGCCTGACTACCTCTGTCTCTGAATTGTTACATAGCACCTTCTCATGCAAAACAGAGTGTTTACCCTGTGGATAAGTAAGCTATAGCTAAAGTCTTTTTCAATTTGAAATTAGGAGTCTACAGTTAGAATTCTATCCACCTAACTTGTAATCATGCTTGCAGTCTATTTTAGGTACCCTCCACAATTTCTTGAAAGAGAGCAAGTTCATGCTGTCAAGAGCATTTATTCTGTGGAATTCAGGGGGTCTCAGTTTATTAGGAGGATTGAGGCAATACCTTAATAATTAAGGTAATATCTTAGAAAGATAAAAGTCTGCCAAGGGAGGCAGAAACCCTTCTGGAATAGAAGGAAGACTCCTCCCTCCAAATTATTGTAGCTATGAAATTATGGGGATTAAAGAAAAAATAAAGAAATA
>NW_005069781.1:0-517 GCF_000277835.1 Geospiza fortis | reverse complement strand
ACAACAGCAGCCTGCTTGAATTCACTGAAATTCATGCGAGGTAAGACTAAGCACATAATTCTTGATCAGCTTCAGTTCTGAACTTCCTGAAAGTTCTTTTGGATATATCTAGTTTTCCAGGGAACTGAAGTCTTCAGCTTGGGGAAACAAGCTGCCCATAATCATGCAGGTGAGATATCAGGTCACATAAAAGCTACCCTGACATTCACTGGAAGTGTATGTATAAAAACAGATACTGGGATGCTAGTTTCACATTAAATTGTGTACAGATTAGGCAAACATCACTACATTTTGCACCTTGCTTATACAGTCATATTTTGAGAAAACCTGAGGAGAGACAGAGTTCTCTGAAAAACATGGTTCAGGTTCAGACTGAGGTATGTCAGCAGGATGTTAGCTCAGAGAGCAAAAGATGACAATTTAAATGTTAATATAGTTTGTGCAGGTGAGAATGGAGAGGCAAAAGCACAAGAGTGCAGACATTACTTTGAGAGACACTCCTTCCTTGATGACACAT
>NW_005069780.1:0-517 GCF_000277835.1 Geospiza fortis | reverse complement strand
TGCCAGGATTAAGAGACATAATTCCATCTGTGAAACTCTGGCTGAAGAAGCTAAAAGAGAAAATTGGACTGTGTTTGTGGAGCCACACCTGAGGGATGAGGTTAAGGAACTGTTTAAACCGGACTTAATTTTTGTTAAGGGCTCCAAAGCCGTTGTAGTGGACGTGACGGTGAGGTTTGAGCACTCTGCCTTTTCAGAGGCAGCTTCACTCAGTGAGACGTCAAAGAAATACCAACGCCTTCATGTGAAGATTCAACAACTAACCAATGCAAAAGACATTGAATATGTGGGCTTCCCGGTGGGAGCCCGTGGAAAATGGTTTGGCAAGAATACCGAGTTGCTGACCGCCCTTGGTCTCTCTAAAACGAGGCTAGAGAGAACCGCACAGGCCCTAGCATCGAGAGTACTCTTTGCCTCCGTGGACATTATGCATATATTTGTTAGTAAAGCTAGAACGATTGTATCAGCCTAATGTATCCCTGAAATAAACTGGGCCCCTCCCCCTGGCTGAGTACGC
>NW_005069779.1:0-517 GCF_000277835.1 Geospiza fortis | reverse complement strand
GCTCCGGAATTGGCACAAAAGATTTTTCGGTGCAAAACAGGGGTAACTGGGTAAACTGAGTAAACTGAACTGCTGTATTTTTGTGAAACTGAGTAAACTGTACTGCTGTATTTGTGTGAAACTGAGCTGTCTAGAAAGGGAGAGACAGATCTGAAAAACCAAGCAGTGCCTTCTAGACAAAATTGTCCCTCCACCTACACACGGGGGTGAGGGGTAGCGCAGCGCTGGCTGAGTAGCTTTTTCCCTGTTTTAGGTCCTGAACCCCTCAAAAGAAACATTTGTGTGCGTATGTACATGTGTATACACTGTCTGAAGCCTTCCTGGCAAACTTTGTCTCTTCAGCTATCCAGAGAGACGAAGGGGACACTGAAAATCTATATGATTGTGTAACTTAAGCTTACAAATTAAACTCTCTGGTATAATTCTAGTCCCTTCACATGAAATCGGTGAACACCTGAATCTTAAAGTGAAAGCTGACTTTTACTCGTTGCTTGCTAAACACAATGCAAAACCATCA
>NW_005069778.1:0-517 GCF_000277835.1 Geospiza fortis | reverse complement strand
TTTTTTTTGTCCCATACCTGAATAAAACCTCAATGAATGTTGTTTTCTTTGTTTTCCCCCTCATGTATTAAAGGTGGATAGCAGAGCTGAGTCAATTGACAAGAAAATTGCTAGGCTCGATGCAGAACTAGTGAAGTATAAGGATCAAATGAAGAAAATGAGAGAGGGACCTGCAAAGGTAAGAATCTTCTGTGGAATATGAATATGCTCACATGAGGATGTGACTCACACTTCTTGTCATGTGATTCAGCCAGTTCATCAGGTTCTTAAAACTGCATCTTGCCCTACGGATGAGAGATAAGATCCTGCAGGATTATTTTTATTAGACACACATCTTTGAACAGTGTTTTATTGGTTTTTATTTGTTCCAGAGTGTAATGGAATTCCTCCGTGAGAAGTAACTTGTTTCCCTTCTTCCTCATTACCTGAATTAAGTTTGGCAGAGAGGCTGTTTTATTTCTCATCCAAAATAAAAAGCTCCACACTATGCCTAAAGGGAGCAGGGCAACCTGTTTTT
>NW_005069777.1:0-517 GCF_000277835.1 Geospiza fortis | reverse complement strand
AAGAAGTCACCAGTAGGGGGGGCTCTGCGAATAAAAAAAGATTTAATCCAATATTGCACGTGCTGGTGGCCATTATACAAGTTAGAGGACGGGGCGAAGTGGCCACCCGCTGGAACCTTAGATTATAATACCTTACTGCAGTTAATGTTGTTTTTAAGACAGAAAAGCAAATAAGATGAGGTTTCGTATGCTGATATGTTTTTTGTTTTAAGAAATCACCAAGAATGGCAAAGGGACTGTGGGATCACACCGCCCTCGGACCCACTGGTCTTGGCCCTTGAAAAGGAAAACAAAGCAAAGAGGGGGTAAATCAAACGTTGTTGTTCAGCATGCAGCATAGGACAACAGTGTATGAGATCAGACAAAGTTTATCATTCTGAAGAGCAAGAATGAGATACATTTGAGTAGATGAAAGCTCCTCCTAGGAAGAAGGAAGTTGAAGATGAAGATGAAGACGAAAAAGACTTCCCCAAAAAGGAGCGGGACTCAGGCTGAGAAGGCACATCCACTAGAACCC
>NW_005069776.1:0-517 GCF_000277835.1 Geospiza fortis | reverse complement strand
AACTACATAAATTGTAATACTTTTTGAAATGCACTTTTCTAACCCTTCCTTGGTCTGAAAACTTTCTTATCTGACCATTATGAGAATGTGGTGAACAATGCTATGAAAAACAAAGCAATATATTGTTCCTTATAGGCTCATATTTCCTATAGATCTGCCACCAAAAACATGAGCTATTCTGGATCCTGCCTATAAGTGCGACTGAAAGCTGCTTGTTTAATTATATTTATTTGGGGTGATGGCAACAGTAACATGTTAAAACTTCTCTATATTTTTATGTGTTGGCTACACACATAAAGATTACGCCCAAAACCATATATAATTCCCAGGGGCTAGATTGCCTCTCACATCTTGCACAATCATTTACAGAAGTGCAAACTGAATCTAAAATGCTGCTAACACAGACTGCTGGCTACTGTGCACCCACTCTGTGTTGATATAAATGACTATAACAAGACACCAGACAATGGAGAATCTGCCTAAACTACAGTGATGACAAAACTCTTTTTTTTTTTTT
>NW_005069775.1:0-517 GCF_000277835.1 Geospiza fortis | reverse complement strand
TAAATGATATGACTTGTAATTTTGATTCAAGGTTAAGGAGTCAAAGATCTGTATTACACAAGTATAATTTCAGTTGGCATTAATAAGATATATGTGCACATTTATGGCCATAGTTCTTCAAATAATCTTTTGTGAGTTAAGACACCACATGAAAGGCTATTATCTCTGACTCAGCTGTGATGATGACTTTAAAGCAGCATTTACCCAACTTTGATGCATAGATGAATATCTGTGTCTTGAAGACTTCTTGGTTTTGTCTGGTAAGTTACAAGATAAGAGTTTAAAGTCCTTTGTCTTGGCATAGTTTCTTTGCTGTTGTTGGGATAGGAAGTACTATTACAAATGAGCATGTAGCTGGTTTCCAGTACTAGTTATATAAAAGAATCTACAACACTCTGATATAAATAGCTCAGTATGAAACATCTTCCTTTGGTGACCAAAACCCCAAAATGTTTAGAGATGTGAACATTTATGTAACATTCCCATTTACATAACTGGGATCAAAGCGAGGTATTTC
>NW_005069774.1:0-517 GCF_000277835.1 Geospiza fortis | reverse complement strand
TGTGGAAAGGAAGGGGGAAGAAATCCAACTGTGTATTCACACTATTACACTATTTCACGCTTCTATCTCCTCCCAAAATTTGCTAAGCTAAACCATGTTTTGCACAAATATGCTTTGCTTGAGTGAATAAAAGCCAGAACAGTTTGACTAGTCCTTCCACCAAGTGACTGAGAGACAAAACCAAAGTGTAATAATGACACAGAAAGCTCTCCCAGTAAGTTTTATTTGGTGGTACATACTTAGCATCTGGAAGCTGTAAACTATGCAGGACAATTTACACTACAATAAAGGAGAATCAGAAAGCAAAGTGTTCTTTTAATATGAATGTAGAAAAAGAAGATACAATGAGTGCAATGGTAGCATTATTAGGCCACCATGTTTGATGACTTGACCACAATTCTTACCATTTAATGAAAGAGTTGAGCCTATTGCCTCTCAGAGGAGAGAGGTTATGGCATTCCTTCACCCAGATGTGCACCTCACCAGTAGATAGAGTCTTCTTTCCTGAAAAAAAAAA
>NW_005069773.1:0-517 GCF_000277835.1 Geospiza fortis | reverse complement strand
AACTTCCTTTTTAATTCTTCTTTATTTATTTGGCTAACTTTTAAAATTCTAGTTGTCATTTTTCCTTCTAGTGGTATAACCTCTATTTTTCTGTAAACCTTTTTTTAATAAGTTATCTGCCCCAGGACACTAATAAGACATCCTCCATCTAAATTTTAGTTTCTCCTTCAATTATCACATCTTTTAATGACAGGAACTGTGAAATTCTTTCCTTTTGTTCCTGTCACTTTTACAGTGCCTTTGCTTACACTAAAACTTTTTGGAATATTTAACAGGCATGTTCTTTCTGTCCCTGTCTACTGCAATTTCTAATTTTTCTTCTTGGGGACTCTAAAGTTAGCATAGGCTCCAAATAGTGTTTGTCCCTAAAAAAATAGAGCTTATAACTTCTCTATTTCCCCTCTGTGCCCATGTCTTGGAAGATTTTTAGATTTTTTACCTGATTAGTGCAATTCCTTTTATAATGCCCTAAGTCTGTCTAACTATTCAATTGGAGTTTCTTCTTTCTCTCTTAAAA
>NW_005069772.1:0-517 GCF_000277835.1 Geospiza fortis | reverse complement strand
TTTTTTCTCTTTTTTTTCTTCTTTTTTCTTTCTCTCCTTTTCCCCTCCCAGACAAGAATGCGGAACGGTTTTAATCCCGTCAAGGGACCCTCGCTCCGGTCTCCCAGCAACGGGAGAGGGGCCCGGAGCCCCCCGAGGGGCGGGAGGGATGCTCAGCCCTGTTCCTGCCATTGAGGAGCCGTGCAAGCCTCGCTGCTCAAAGCCCGGCCCAGCAGGCAGCTGGGTTTTGCTAAGCCAGGCCTGCGGCACCCGCAGCAGGTGCTGAACAGCGAGGTCTCGGACAGCGAAGTCTCGGCGAGGCTTCTCTGAAAAGGGGCTCAGGTGGGCGCCTGAAGTCCTTTTTTGGACCTAAATCCCATTTTTCTGGCCCCAAGTCCCATTTCTGTAGCCCCAAAACCCATTTTTCTGACCCCGTTTTCCTGGCCCCAAATCAAATCCCATTCTTGTAGCCCCAAATCCCATTTTTGATGCCCAGAAACCACATTTTTTCTGGCCCCAAACCCCATTTCTGTGGCCC
>NW_005069771.1:0-517 GCF_000277835.1 Geospiza fortis | reverse complement strand
GGCCTTTGAGCAGATCAAAGAGGAAATAGCTTGGGCGGTAGCTCTTGGGCCAGTTCAGACTGGACCAACCCTGCAAAATATACTCTACGCTGCAGCTGGGTAGCATGGTCTCACTTGGAGCCTCTGGCAAAGAACATCAAGAGAAACCCGAGGTCGACCATTAGGGTTTTGGAGCCGGGGTTATTGAGGATCAGAAGGCCCACTACACTCCAGCTGAAAAAGAAATATTGACAGCGTATGAGAGGGTTTGAGCATCCTCAAATGTTTTTGGGAAGGAAGCCCATCTCTTCTTGGCACTGCAATTTCCTGTGCTACACTAGATGTTCAAAGGAAGCATCCCTTCGACACATTGTGCAAACAGTGCTACTTGGAGTAAGTGGGTGGGTAGCACCGATCACACAACGAGCTCGACTGGGGAAACCCAATTGCCCGAGAATCCATGAAGAAAGGCAGAGATTTTGGAGAATTTCTTTGAAAAGTCACTCGTGCTCAAGAAGCACCACCATATAATGAGTTA
>NW_005069770.1:0-517 GCF_000277835.1 Geospiza fortis | reverse complement strand
TGGAGGATGTGGAATCACCAGGATCATCCCATCGGATGGAAGATAAGGAATCATCAGAATGGGAATCACCGGGATCATCCCATGGGGTGGAGGACAAGGAATCACCATGGGATGGGATGGGATGGAGGACGTGGAATCACCAGGATCATCCCACAGGATGGAGGACGTGGAATCACCAGGATCATTCCATGGGTTGGAGGACAAGGAATCACCAGGACAACCTGCAGGATTTTATGGGAACAGCTCATCCCACCTGGAAATCCTGTGGTTTGTTGGACAAGGGTTTTTTGGGAGAGCTCCTCCTCCTCCTCTTCACCCCCTGGATGTGATTCCCGGACGGTTTCCTTGGGAGCGAGGGCGGCTCCGAGCCCGGTGCTCCCGAGGACGCCGAGGGCTCCGTGTCCCCCGCGGCCTCCGGATCTTCCGTGTCCTCCTCTCCGGCCGTCTCTGCCCAGCGGGAGAAGGGAAATATGGGATTTGGGAATGGGTTTGTGTGAAAAACGCTAATCACTTGTTT
>NW_005069769.1:0-517 GCF_000277835.1 Geospiza fortis | reverse complement strand
CTGTGTCTAGGTTTCGTCTGCGCGCAGTGGCATTCTCTAGCCTGTATCCCATTCCAGGGCAGTCTGAGGAGTGACAAGGAAGCGAATACGAGAGAGCAGGAGTAGCTGAAAGCTTTGGCTCCTGTGTATGCAACAAGCTCTGCTCTCGAATTCCCTCCTCAGGGTTAGAAGGGTTGGAAGCAGCCCCAGCATGGGGGGGGGTGTCATAGATGAGTAATGCGATGACTGACTTTCACAATTAAAGGGTGAATATTATGCATATGTTATGAGAAGTTTTGTAGATGTATAGTTATGTTTCCCCTTCCCCTAGCATTGTTATCATGGGATAGCCTTAGTAGTCAGGGCATTAGGGAGGGTTGGCTTGTTACTATGGCAGCACCTGACCTCCAATCAAAATGTAAGTGACTTCCACCACTGGACAGCGAAGAAGAAGATTGACAAGACTTTGGGAGAGGCGAGAGGTATAGGTGGAACATCCATTTTATAGACTAGCACATGGTGACTGAATCCTTTGCTC
>NW_005069768.1:0-517 GCF_000277835.1 Geospiza fortis | reverse complement strand
CCTTCTGCTGCAGCCTGCAGTCTGCTCCCTGTCTGCTTTGTGGTGTTCTGTGGCTGTTTCTCACTTGCTTTTCACTTTCAAAGGTTACAAATTTTAATACCGTCTTGAATATTGGATGCAGCTTTAAGCTGGACTATTTATTCTTCTCCATATTATATAACTTCAATCCAACCATGTCCCAAAACTGTGGAGTGAGTCTCTCAGACATATCTAGGGTTGGGAATTCTGTGAAAACAAATCTGAACAGTTTTTTAAGCTGCTTCTTCTCAATCTTTATATCTTGAATTTCTAGCCTATAGTTCAAATAAAAAATAAAGATCCTGCTCAGCTAAAGACAACCAGTTTCCCATTTCTTACTCACCAAAAGGTGGTTTTCAGCCGAGTTGTCGTCCTTGGTCTGTTCTCCCTGGGTTCTGGAAACACAGCAATGTCTCGGTTCAGCCAAACAGCAGCTTCCTTGTATGATTTCGCAGTGAGTGCTCCAGTCCCGTCCCCGGTTTCCAGCCTCCTTCCACCA
>NW_005069767.1:0-517 GCF_000277835.1 Geospiza fortis | reverse complement strand
TTTGGGGCTTAATTTCTCTCTGCCATGCCCTGATTCTCTACCCTAACATCATACAACCCTTCTCTTTTACCTGTGAGAAGCCACAGCACTGTTTCTACCATTGTCTCCCTCTTCCTTCTCAGAAGCAATGAAAATATGATGTTTGTTTATTCCATGAGCAAAGGTGACAGAGGATGCCTGTCTAGAATCAGGGTGAGGAGAAAAGACTTTAAAACTGAAAGATCAAAAGGGAAGGCATCTCATTTAAAAGTGAGGGCTCATTTCAAAGCAATATAGATCTCAGTTATAACCCTGTAAGAGTTTTTAATTGACGGGGACCTAAGGAGCTGGAGAAGAAACTCCTCCCTTCAGAGAAACTGAAGTATCTAACGGTGCTTGCTTATTTCTGTTATCCACCCAGTAGGATGGAGGCCAAGCACCACAACATAAAAGAGCTGCAGTATTAGAATTACATAAAACAAACTATTATAATGCTCCACTAAGTTATTTATGATCCAAAGATTAAAAATTATGTACA
>NW_005069766.1:0-518 GCF_000277835.1 Geospiza fortis | reverse complement strand
TATTTGAGAGTGGAGGGTTCTTGTTCCCTTAAAAGACATTGCCCTGAATGTGATGAGGAGAAAATGATGCTGCTGACAACTGCTGGAGAAAATGAAAAGCAGCAGCCACCTGACTGCTTTCTTCTGATAAGTGCATAGACCTCTGACTGATGATTCCTGGGCTCACTTGCCCTGTGGAATCCAGCTGGCTCTCTCTGCTGTAGACATCAGCTGCAGCCACAGTGATCTCGCGCAGTGCTGCTGTCTCCCACTGAATCGAGCAGGGAGCTGGGATACCCTTGTGTTTCCCTGAGCTACAGGGTGAGCTGGGCTCTAACAAGCAAAGGTGGCACTGTTACAGTACAGGGCTCTCTCCTTCATGTCCTTCCCGTAGAGGTTGTACTTGGTTGATATGTAGTTGGCAATGGCTCTGGTCTGCACCAGCTTCATCCCATCAATCTCTACCATTGGCACTTGCTGAAAGAGCAGGGATCCATCTAGGCCAAAGAGAACAACACAAGGAGAAGTTCAGTCCCTCA
>NW_005069765.1:0-518 GCF_000277835.1 Geospiza fortis | reverse complement strand
CACATATTTTTTACCAAAATTGTATCTTTTTGTCCCAAAGTTCCCGGTTTTTTCCTATGTTTTTTCCCCAAAATCCTGCGTTTCCCCCCATTTCCCATTCACACTCCACGGTGCCGTTGAAGGCCGGGCTGCTCTCACTCCCAAACCCCATTTTCCCCATTTTTTCCCCTATTTTTTCCCAAAATCCCAATTTTCTCCATTTTTCCCAAAATCCCAATTTTTCCCTAAACTCCATTTCTTTTCCCCCGTTTTTTCCCAAAGCCCCGTTTTTTCTCCCCAAACTCACACTCGATGGTGACATTGAAGGCCCGCCTCCTGTGACTCCCAAACCCCATTTTCCCCATTTTTTCCCCTATTTTTTCCCAAAATCCCAATTTTTCCCTAAACTCCATTTCTTTTCCCCCGTTTTTTCCCAAAACCCCGTTTTTTCTCCCCAAACTCACACTCGATGGTGACATTGAAGGCCAGCCTCCTGTGACTCCCAAACCCCATTTTCCCCATTTTTTCCCCTATTTTTT
>NW_005069764.1:0-518 GCF_000277835.1 Geospiza fortis | reverse complement strand
TTTTGGAGGATTTTTGGGGTTTTTTTGCTGTTTATTTTGAATTTTTAAGGGATTTTCTTAGTGATTATTTTGATTTTTTGGAGGATTTTTTTGGGTTTCCATTGATTTTTTTGGCATGTTCATTTGGAATTTTGGAAGGATTTTTTAGGAATTTTGGGGAATCGGGATTTTAGGGATTTTCTTCAGTTTTTTAGGAATTTCGGGAATTGGAATTTTTAGGGATTTTCTCAGATTTTATTGGGGATTTTTGGAGGATTTTTTGGGGGAATTTCTGGGATTTTTTGGGGATTGTTTTTTGGAGCGGCCGCCCAGGAATTGTTCAACTCGGTCATGGGCAAAACCCTCAGCATGTTCCAGGTGAAAAACAGGGAATTTTCTGGGAAATTTGGGAATTTTGGGCATTTTTTGGGGTTAATTTGGGAGTTTTCATGGATTTGGAGGGGATTATTTAGAATTTTCTGGGGATTTTTGGGGAATTATTTTGAATTTTCTGGCGATTTTGGGGGATTTGTTTTGAA
>NW_005069763.1:0-518 GCF_000277835.1 Geospiza fortis | reverse complement strand
TATACAGCATATCATAACAAACTAGCACTTTGAAAAATGGGCACCTTGAAGGCTAAAGAATCTGGTGGCTTAGATTTACAGCATTTGCTACACCAGTGTCAAAGATCCATATAATAAAGAGAATCTCATGTAATATCTGTTATCATATAGAAATTCATTCTAATATTTGTGATCTGTATCCTGCAGGAGATGGCTATATTAACACAAGGAATTACCAAGATACTTGTTCTTGTCACAATGTTTCTGTCACTCTGTTTGTGACACCACCAGCCCCCAAAATATGTGGAAAACTGTCGATAGGCCAGAAGCAGCACTGCAGTAGTATCTTTACTACTTCACAACTCGCATCAACAAGCCCTCTTCAAAGGAGATATGGCATAGACCCTGAATAAGCAATTTCTTCAATACTTTTACAAGCTAAAAGTAAGAAATTTCTTCCAGAAGAGTTGGGCAGCATCTGTGCCTACCCATTAACATAAGTGTGTGTGTGTGCATCCATCTGTATACGTGTAAGCATA
>NW_005069762.1:0-518 GCF_000277835.1 Geospiza fortis | reverse complement strand
CCTGAAGCGCTGGGCGCCATGGTGACGCGGTGACGTCATTGGGTGGCACTATGCCTGCAGTGCGCCAGTGCAGACAGCAGGGGGCGCTGTACTTGCAGTGCGCCGGTGCAGACGGTAAGGGGTGCAGGACTTGCACTGCGCAAATGCAGACGGCAGGGGGCACTGTATAAATCAGGTATGAAATATAAAGTATATAATAAAGGAAATAAAAGCGCTATGTCACGTGCAGCAGTAGAAAATTTCAGTCTCCCAGGAAGTAAATAGGTTTCTTAAAATCACTAGAGTTTTGGGGGTTTTTTGGCTCCCAGGTAGCCTGGAAGTTTCTACTGCTGCTTTTTTCTAAACCTTTTCTAGAAAACCAAGTTAGAAATACAAGGAAAGAAAGAAAAGAAAGAAAAGGAAAGAAATAAAAGGAAGGCAGGAAAGAAAGAAAGGAAGGAAGGACAGGAAGAAAGAAGGAAAGGAAGAAAGAAGGAAAGGAGAGAAAGTGAAAAAGGGTGAGAGTGAAAAAAGAGGAG
>NW_005069761.1:0-518 GCF_000277835.1 Geospiza fortis | reverse complement strand
CAAATTCCCCTAAAATGCCCCAAATTTTCCCCAGAATTTCCCCAAAATCCCCCTCCATGCCCCCCAAATTCTCTTCAAACTCTGCCCCCCAATCAACCCAAAGAAAATCTGGTCCAAATTTAAGAATTTTGGGGTTTTTGGGGTATTTTCGGGTGGGTTTTGGGGTCACTTTGCAGTGGCTTTGGGTTTGGTTTTTGGGTATTTTTTGATGGGTTTTGGGCTATTTTGGGGTCGGATTTTTTGCTATTTTCAGGTGGGTTTTGGGGTCGGATTTAGGGGTATTTTTGGGTGAATTTTGGGCTATTTTAACGTTGGTTCTGAGCTGGTTTTGGGTGAGTTTTGGGCTATTTTCCGGTGGGTTTCGGGATCACTGTAGGGCGGTTTTGGGGTTGGGTTTTGAGGTAATTTTGGGTTGGTTCTGGGCTATTTTGGGCTATTTTTGTGCTTTCGGCTTCACTTTTTACGTTTCTCCGCTCCGTTCGCGTTCTCTCCTCCTTCTGTCCCTTCCCTCCCTCCGC
>NW_005069760.1:0-518 GCF_000277835.1 Geospiza fortis | reverse complement strand
TTTTTGTGTGTCCAAGACACTGTGGAAGATGGAATGATCCCTCTCCCTGTTCTACAGATTGAAAATTGCTGTTTCATAAATGTCTAGACAGAGAGCTGTTCAAGTTAAGAAATTATTCAGATGTAGCATACATAGAAATGAAATTATTTGTCTCAGGTTACAGATTATGGTGAAGAGTTTTGCTTTGACCTGACTCTGAAGACAAGAGGGTAACTCAGAATCTCTCCATATTCTTTACTAAATTCTCCTGGTTTGTAACCAGCTGTCAGTGAATACCACATCTCAGCTCCACTAAAAGTGACTTTTCATTCTCATGCACCTGTCATTTGTAGGTACACAACATTTATATTAAGTACAGGAATTGTGGCAAACATGAGGCCACTTGCAGTGTGCAGGATTCAGGTCCCTGAAAAGATTGGGAAGTAACTGAGTGCCAAAGATGGTAGCAAAAGCTTGCTTTATGGGTTTTTTTTGGAAATCCTCCCTTAAAGAAGTTCTGTGATTTTGTGTGTGTGTGT
>NW_005069759.1:0-518 GCF_000277835.1 Geospiza fortis | reverse complement strand
AATCCAGACCCAGAGAAACCAACAAAATAATATATGTGTTATGTTGGAAAGTTATGTTGTATTAATTTTTTGTAGTGTTGTATTAATCTTTTTAAGTAGTGTGGTAAATATAGTTTTTAGGCTATAGCATAATATTAAAACAGAAACTATGTGATGTAAGATACTTTTTGTAACTAGCTCAAGGAATGGATAAGATGACCAAGAAATTCTTCCCATAAAGATAACAGCAACAAGACACCAAAATTCCAAGAGAGGAATTATTGCTTCCTTATTGGGACTAGCCAGACTTCAAGTAGCCACAGGAATTGATTTACAAGATGAGGGGGGAAGTTGACAATAACCAGAAAACACCCTTTGTTTGAAAAGAGTGTTTGCATCATGTATGAGATATATGAATATGCAACAGGCTATTGCTTTTAAGGGTTAATCCTTTGTTAACCAGGATGCTTTTTGTGGCTTAGTGCCCAGGAGCATCTGGATGTCTGTAATTCTTTTTTATTGTCTTTTATTGTCCTAAC
>NW_005069758.1:0-518 GCF_000277835.1 Geospiza fortis | reverse complement strand
AATTGGATTTTTTGAACGCTGAGGATTTCCCTGCGACTTTTCAACCCTTTAAATAATTTTATTTTTAACGCTCAGGATTTCTCTGCGAGTTTTCAACCCTTTAATTCATTTTAATTTATTTCATTTTTAGCGCTGTGGATTTCTCTGCGAATTTTCCAACCTTTTAATTCCTTTAATTAATTGGATTTTTTGAACGCTGAGGATTTCCCTGCGACTTTTCAACCCTTTAATTTATTTCATTTTTAGCGTTGTGGATTTCTCTGCGAATTTTCCAACCTTTTAATTCCTTTAATTAATTGGATTTTTTGAACGCTGAGGATTCCCTGCGCGTTTCCAGCCCTTTAAAATATTTGATTTTTTTTACATTGATGATTCCCTGCGCGTTTCCAGCCTTTTAAAATATTTAATTTTTTGAACGCTGAGGATTTCCTGGCTGCTCCCAGCCCTCGAATTCCCTTGGATTTATTTGGATTTTAGCGCTGAGGATTCTCAGCCCTTTCGGTGCCTTTGATTTTTTT
>NW_005069757.1:275-518 GCF_000277835.1 Geospiza fortis | reverse complement strand
GCAAGGGGTTAAATACAGCTACAAACCTGGGGGTGGATACAGAAAATCAACCAAGGGGATTTCAAGGGTGGAGCAAGGGGATTACATCAACACTGTGGGACCAATCAGGATAGGGGAAGAAGAGGGAAAGGTCTCATGGGCCAATGGGGCATCGTGGATTGGGGCATTTCCAAGCGGGTGTTTTGATCAGGGATTGGCCCAGGGGGTGAGTGGCAGGGGACATTCAGGAAAAAGGGGGAGGAT
>NW_005069757.1:0-230 GCF_000277835.1 Geospiza fortis | reverse complement strand
AGGCAGGCAGGGTTGCCTTGATAGGCGGGGAAGGGACTAGAACAAAAGGAGGGGAATAGATTGAGGGACAGCTTTAAGGGAGGGTACAACTTAGGGAAAAACCAACTTGGGGAAAACATGGGGGGATAACAGAATGAACAATTTAACAACAATTTAATGAAATAAACACCAACTGCAACAGAGGCCTTTACTTGATATTAATTAACCCTTCATCTCCCCATGGCTTTCAT
>NW_005069756.1:0-518 GCF_000277835.1 Geospiza fortis | reverse complement strand
CCAGCTCCCTCAGCCCCTTCCCCAGCTGCACATCCTCCAAGCAACAGCAGTTTGTGGAGCCTGCTGAGTGTAAAAGGCCCTGGGAATTCTCCTCTGCCAGAGGGAAAAGAGTTTTAAACTCTTTTAAACCTTTAAGGGTGAGAGCATTTCCCACATCAGTACAAATCCCTCTGCAGCTCTGGCTTGGGCACGTGGCTTTCCATAATCTCCTGTTCTCCCCAGAGTCCCAGGCAGCAATTCCAGTCCAGGACTGCAGGACACCTCAGTGTCAGCAGGGCCACAAGCACAGGGACAGATCCCAGGGGCTCCTGGCAGCCCTTGTCTGGATCCTGCTGTGATCCCACCTTGAGCCCATCAGGCCCTGCCTGGATCCCACCTCAACTGCACCAACTCTCACCTTGATCCCACAAATCCCTGCCTTGATCCCAACAGCCCCTACTTTGATCCTACCTCGGGCACACCAAGAGCGGTCTGGATCCCACTTTCATCCCACCAGCCCTGCCTTGATCCCACCATGA
>NW_005069755.1:0-518 GCF_000277835.1 Geospiza fortis | reverse complement strand
TTTTATCTCATTTTTTATCTCATTTTTCTCCCATTTTTGCCATTTTTCCATTCATTTTTTCCCCTTTTTGCCCCATTCCATCCCCTCCATTCATCTCCTTTTTTTCTCATTTTTATCTCCTCTTTTTTCCTCCCATTTTCCCCCCATTTTTTCTCCTTTTGTTCTCCTTTTTTCTCCCATTTTTATCCATTTTTTCTTCCTTTTTTTCTTCTTCCTTTTCCCCATTTTTCTCCCTTTTTTTCTTTGTTTTTCCCTTTTTCCCCCATTTTTCTCCCATTTTATCTCCTTTTTATCTCCTTTTTCTCCCATTTTTCTCCCATTTTTGTCATTTTTCTCCCATTTTAATCTCATTTTTATCTCCTTTTTCTCCCATTTTTCTCCCATTTTTTGCCCTTTTTCAATTCCATTTCCCAGCCACTCCAGAGCCATTAACGGACTCGACCTTGGCTCTTCCTGAGCTTTTCATTCCCATTCATTTCCCTTTTTTTTACCCTTTTATTCCATTTATTTCCCTTTTT
>NW_005069754.1:0-518 GCF_000277835.1 Geospiza fortis | reverse complement strand
TGTTTTACCCCCTTGCGTTGTTATCAAAGGACAGTTGGGGTTGGGACATTTGGGAGGGTCGGCTTGTCACTATGATGACATCTGACCTCCAATCAGGATTTGAGGAAGTGATCTCCACCACTGGACAGCGAAGAAGGAGTCAATGGACAGAACTTTAGGAGGGGCAAAAGGGTTAAAAGGCAAAACCGCCATTGTATGGGTGAGCACATGGTGGAAAAAATCCTTTGCTCTTGGTGCCATCATATTTTCTCTATTCAGTCTTCTGTTGTATTTTTGATAAGGTTTAATAAACCTTTCTAAATTTATGAAAAGTGAGTAGCCATTTCTCACAGAAAGGTCCATGCCACTTTGCCATCAGCGGTGCTTCTTTCCACTCCTTAACTAGGACCCAATCTCCTGGCTGGGTGTTGTGAACAACAAAATCCAAAGGCAGGGTCTGTGCCAGCAGAGCTTCCTGTCAAAGAGATTCCACAAGAGACAGTATCCTAGAAACATATTGTTTCAAATATACATCACTT
>NW_005069753.1:0-518 GCF_000277835.1 Geospiza fortis | reverse complement strand
ACATTGTCTGAAAATTCTCTTCCCATATGCCAGAGGCACTCCTCTCCCATTATTTCTGAACCTAATATCCACCTCTCTGGTCAATTTTCCCCTTTTATTTTGGTTCTGTTCCATTTGAGAAGTTCGACTGGGCCTAGGCTACTACCCTTCCATGGCCATTCTTCAGACACTAAAGCTCCCCCACAAACTCAGCAGTTGGTAACATTTAGCTCTCTGCTGATCATTTCTCCCAGATCTACAAACAATTTTTTTCCTAACTTCAGTACTTCTATTTCATTTTCCAGTTGTTGTCTGAATTTTGCATATAAACCTCTGTGTGGAGTTGGCTTTCGAGTGGTGGGTTGCTGTGTCTGTTTTCTTTGTTTGTTTGTCATTATTCATTCCCGTATTAAATCTTGTATCAAGTCTTGTTCCTTTTTCCATTCTCGGGTTTGACTTGTGGAGAAACAATCCCATTTATCTCCTCGTGGGCACCCCGGTTTTGACTCTACAATTTTGGTAACTTTATATATTCTGTC
>NW_005069752.1:0-518 GCF_000277835.1 Geospiza fortis | reverse complement strand
AATGTTCTTGGATCTTACCCCAAGGACCGTCGCCCGAGCCTGGCAACCCTAGTACTGCATGACTCCGAGGTGTATCGTCCAGGTGAGTGGAGATGGGACCAGAAAAACCTGCTCAGAATCTTAACGGGAACGGTCGGTGAGTCAATTGTGGTAGCATGCAGAAAAGTGGAAGGAACCCTCCATGAAAAAGCCACCTCCATCATAATTGCTGGAAATTTTATGGAAGCAGGTGAAAAGAATCATCTGAACATCCCTTCAGCAAAGCTGTGCCCCACAAAAAAATGGGGATGTTCCAAAACAGATCCCCTCACTCTGTGTTGCCGTCAGGAGCATATTGGTAGTAATGTTTTGGGTCCTAAAACTAACAATGTTGCAATTACAAGGGATTGTAATGATGAATCATCTGAATGCTGGTACAGCTTTACTTTAGCCAAACCTACTTATGTGACATGTAGTTGGCAAAATGACACAGCTAACCCATTAGGATTTAGAGGCTTGGTTTACAAATTTAAGATAAA
>NW_005069751.1:0-518 GCF_000277835.1 Geospiza fortis | reverse complement strand
GGGATAGATGATCTTGTTCCACGCTCAGTGAAAAGTAGCTCTAGAATTTCTGGTGGTGTGGAAATCAATGGCAGCAGGCTTTTCTCTTGCCCCCTCTCCCTATGTGTTTTTGGAAATTTTTCTTCCGCTAGACAGCTTGACTGCTTCTGCTGTTTAGCGGGCGACGACTCAAGAAGGATTGGAGAGGGAGGAGGGGCAAGAGGCAGAGAGCAGGGGGTGGAGGGAGCCAGAGATGGGAACAAAAGAGGATTAAACGAGGTAGAAACGGAATTGAACGTAAGGGGACTTGATGACAGACAAGGGGGAGATTTCTGGGAGAAGGAAGGAAGATTTACCACCACTGAACTTCGTGGTCACTGCTACTTTGGGCTCCATGGGAGCTATCTTGTAGCGGGACTACGAGGCAAATCTTAGGAGTTAACTTGGGGGATGCAACAACTCAGAGAATGGGAAATGGGGAAGAAGAGGGGGCGGGAAAGTCGGTCTGCATCTCTGGGTGGCCAGCCCTGAGACGCAGA
>NW_005069750.1:0-518 GCF_000277835.1 Geospiza fortis | reverse complement strand
ATAACTCAGCTTATTAGTTATTAATACCCCTAATGAATACCTGTGCAATGCCAACAATTAGTTAATATTATTACTCATTAATACAACGCTTTTAATTAGGAAAATTAGCACAAACTGAACAATAAATCCGTGTATTTAAAGGTGTTTTACACTAATTTCTACAATTAAAGTACTTCCTTAATGATTAGTAACACAAATTAACTATCTCAAAGATATTTCACACCCATCTCCTTAATTAAAATCCAATTAACACCCAATGATTTATCAATAAACTGATTCTGTTTTCACTTTTGTTGTCTAATTAAAAGCACTTAATTAACCAAAAATCGCACCCTATTAATATCGAAAAGCTTTCATAAAATCTATTCGTTTTAAATTATTAATTAAACGCTTCCAATTATTAAAAAATTAGCTAAATAACTTCAAATAACATTTCAACGCTTAAAAAGCAGAAAAATATCTTTAAATAAAGAAATCTATTTATTGGCGGCATTATTATTGACAGGAAGGTCCTAACT
>NW_005069749.1:0-518 GCF_000277835.1 Geospiza fortis | reverse complement strand
ATCCAGCCCCAAAATCCAGAATTCAGATTCAGGATTCAGATCCAAAATCAGCCCCAAAAAATCCGGGTTAAAATCAAAAATTCAGCCTCAAAAACCAGCCCAAATATGCAAAATTCAGCTTCAAAATTATCCCCAAAATCTGGCTGAAAATAAAAATCCAGCCCCAAAAATTTGAATTCAGCCCCAAAATCCAGAATTCAGACCCAGAGTCCAGAATTCAGCCCCAAAAAATTCAGGTTAAAATCAAAAATTCAGTCCAAAAAATCCCGAATTCAGCCTCAGAACCAGCTCCAAAATCTAGCTGAAAATAACAAAATCCAGCCCCAAAATGTAGAATTCAGCCCCAAAATCCAACCCAAAAATCCAGAATTCAGACCCAGAGTCCAGGATTCAGACGCAAAATCAGCCCCAAAAAAAACCAGGTTAAAATCACAAATCCAGCTCAAAAATCCAGAATTTAGACCCAAAATGTCTCCAAACCTCCCCAAACTTCCCCCAAATCCCCTGAAATTCCCCCA
>NW_005069748.1:0-518 GCF_000277835.1 Geospiza fortis | reverse complement strand
TTTTTTGGCTGAGTAACAGCTGTGAAGAGGGGAATACCTTCCAAATGCAAATATTAAAATGCCCTTAAGATGTAGACATTTTTATTACTCTTTGGGAACAGTGCATTCTAGTTTAGACATTAAAAATTCAAGATAAAGTACATAGTTTACACCTATTAACTAGATTTCTAGTGGTGGTTGGCCTAAACAGGACTGTACATGGCAAGGGTATGAGAAAGAAAAGACTTGATGGAAATTAAATGACCTCCAAATATATGGTCTTCACAGAATTACATTTAAATATTTTCATTCTTTTTCCAGTCCTCGACATGAATTCAAAAACTCATGACTTCAGGGACACACAGGCAATATCCTTTTCTTTTAGCACATTATCTTGGAAAAGTCCCCATGTCTAAGACATGAAGACATGTGTTATTACTGTGTAGAAGAGGATAAAACACCATGAGTCAGTCTTCTCTACACTCAGTTTTCTTCTTGTTATGAAATACAATGTTCTGCAAGCACTGAGTCATTAAAAA
>NW_005069747.1:0-518 GCF_000277835.1 Geospiza fortis | reverse complement strand
TTTTTTTTCATTTTGCTGGACTACTAAATTATTCTAGAACATCTTTTGCTGATGTGAGTGGTACCTTCTCAAGCCTTCTAGCACAGTACAAAGATGCACAAATTTAGCAAAGAAATAACTTCAGTCAGCATGAAGAGGAATATGAAACCAAATCTTACTTTGCATATACTTTATCACCTAGTAAACTCTTGCAAGACAGCACTTCATTTTCTTTAGCAATACCTTTCACAATACTAATCTTTCATGCATGTGTAGGGGTGCTCACTGCAATAACAGGGGCCATCAGAGGCTCCATATATTTATGTCCACCTTTCACTCTTGCTCCCTAATGATTTAACATAAAGTACTGAAACTGACCTTGTGACAGATCCTTTATCCTTTGAGTCTGTGTTCAATACTACAAGAATAGGTGAAAAAGATAAATAATACTATGAATTCACCTACAGGCAAACCTGATCTGTGACTGCATCATGAACACTAGCAAACAGCAAACAATCTATTTGCTAAAAAAAAAAAAA
>NW_005069746.1:0-518 GCF_000277835.1 Geospiza fortis | reverse complement strand
GACCATTGTTCTGCAGAAATTGGAAATAAAGTGATCCCAAAACCCTAGCAGATCTCCATTCTCTGTGTGGGTCTTTAAACTGGGTCAGGCCTTGGCTAGGCCTCACCAACAAGGACCTAGCTCCCCTCCTCAATTTATTGCAAGGGGAGAGCTAGCTTCTCCCAGGGAACTGACCCCAGAGGCAAAAACCACCATCCAAAAAGTGCAGAAGGCTTTGGCTGAGAGGCAGGCTCATTGTTATCAGACCGAGCTGCCTTTCAAATTCATTGTTTTGGGAAAGTTACCACACTTACATGGTCTGATATTCCAATGGATCGAAGGGCAGAAAGATTCACTCTTAACCATAGAGTGGATTTTCCTCTCCCACCAGCGATCCAAAACCATCACACAGCCACAAGAGCTGATAGCTCAGCTGATCCAGAAGGCCAGGGTGAGGTTGCATGAGCTGGCTGGTTGTGACTTTTATAAGTGTATTCACCTCCCGGTCAAAGTTTCTAAGGAGGGAAGGAACTCTCCTG
>NW_005069745.1:0-519 GCF_000277835.1 Geospiza fortis | reverse complement strand
AAAAAAAAATAGATTTTCTAGGACAAACTCTTCTTCTCCCACTCTTCACTTCCCACCTCCCTGTTTCTCTTGCACCTCTTTGTGTAACATTTTGCTGTCTCAGTTCGTTGCCCAGGATGCCACACAGCAGAGTTGACAGCTTGCACTGCACAACTATTAGCACAAAGTATTCCATGCATTTAGAAGAAAACCAATGCCATGCCAAACACTTCCAGTGTAAAATGTGAAACTGCTTTTATTTAAGGAGTGGCCACTAAGTTTTATATACTCAGAAGACATAAATGCTAAGAAATGTTATCCAGGTCTCTCTTGCTGTATTAAAAGTTGGAAAGCTTTCTACACTATTGGATTTAATTCATAAATCTCATTCCAGAGCCAAGGATTCTCATATCAGATGACACTAATGTGATTTCAAAACTCACCTGCTTACTCTCTGACATACAGAATTTGAATTTCCCAGAGGTTTATATAATGAACTGAGGTGTGCTGAAGTAGCAGCCTCCAAACATACAGAGCAAC
>NW_005069744.1:0-519 GCF_000277835.1 Geospiza fortis | reverse complement strand
TCCAAGGCTATTGTTGCAAAAAGGGTAAAATGCCCTTCTTTTTTTCTTGTTGAGCTGAGTGTAGCATACAGTAAATACACCTGTGAAAACAATAACTTAGCAATGCTCTCAGGTCTCAGGGCCTCGCTTGGCCTGCGACTTTCTCCTACAGGGCTAGATGGGGGGTCTTTTCTTCAGTGGTCCCCCAATGGTGATCATGAGGCAGATGAGGGATATTTCAGACAGACTCTCACAAGGGGTAGGGGGAGACACGGGAAGGGAGATTTGCCGTGACTGTCCCTTCAAATCCCTCTTATGCACTTCTTTCCGAACCACAGGGAACACAGGGAAAAATTGAGACACTTTCCCGTCTCCCTGTTCTGCTTTTGCTGTTAACAACACTCCAATTTTGTCCCAGGCAGAGACAGAATTAACATTCTGCTGGGTAAACTGAGGGAAATGAAAAGGTATCCAGCAAACAAACCATTTCAAAACTGCTTTGGAAACTTTAGGGTTTCCACTACTTAGGGTATCTCTAAC
>NW_005069743.1:0-519 GCF_000277835.1 Geospiza fortis | reverse complement strand
ACTACTTTGGATTGAACAACAGTTGTTCACTTATATTCTTCACTATGTATGGGCTTATTTCATACACTTTAGGTTCAAGTTTGTGTTGGGTCTGAACTGCTTGAGTACTGGTGTGAGTTGTATAAGGTTTTGCTATTGTAAAAAGTGCAGTATCTATTTTAAATTTAAATGAGAGCTTGATAGCATCACAAGCCTAAAGGCAAGTCACTTCTACAGGCTGTATTAAGGTGAAATTACACTAACAGTCTGATTTGCTTGGGCTATCATAAACTTCTTGGTGTTTGTATACAGGAGAGGTTGAGACACTAATTGCATCTGGTCTCTCATGAGCCATCTTATTGACTACTCGGAACCTTACCTTGATCTCTTCTGATCTCTTGAAGTGTCTACAGTTCTCGTTCTTGCCCCTCTTGCTCTTCATATACTTGATTCTTATGGATTGCTACAGTGGATAGGTTTAAATTTTTATCTTAGAAGGTTCTCTCATGGATCTAGTACACTGATTAAAAGCTTGGGACT
>NW_005069742.1:0-519 GCF_000277835.1 Geospiza fortis | reverse complement strand
GTTCACAAAATCGATGCTCTTGTTGCAGGAAGTTTTGAGTGCCAAATCTATCCTCTATCCTGATAGAACTCAAAACAACTGAAATAATAACTTTGTTTTGTGGATGGGGATTATTAGCTGTTGAATTGGAGATACCTGAAGAACAGTGGGAAACCACAGTTAAGGAGTGTCAAAAACAATTTGCCTGGAAATTAGCTAAGAGAAAGTGACAAGGAAGAAGAGGGCAAGACCGGATTGGCCTCTTTATTGACCACCAAGAAGATCATATACATCTGCTGTGGGTTGCAACCCCATAGGCATGGGAGGTGGGGGTATAAGCCATACCAGACCTCTGTTATTCCTTTTTCTGTCACTCATCTTTTGTCTTTTCCCTTTTGGGATACCGACAAAGTCATGTCACAGATGTTACCAAAAGCTGTATGTGGAAAGACACCAAGATTCCTTTTTTATCACACACACCCATATCAACAGTCACTGCTATAAGCCATCCATATTAGGCAATTGTATACAAAATGGGAA
>NW_005069741.1:0-519 GCF_000277835.1 Geospiza fortis | reverse complement strand
ATATGCTACAGCAAATCTGAGAGAAATAATGCTTTCTTAGATGTCTAAGTACCTTGGATATCTTAGTAAGTTAAGCTAGTGAGCAAGGTTAGGTTATAGCTATAAACTTACTGAAATGCTGTTAAGTATTGTTCTTTTGCTAAATTGTTCAACATAAGTTATAAGCTAAGTGTTGCTAAGGGTTGTTCTTCTGCTGAGTTGCTAACTTCAAAGTTATAAATTAGGTTAAATGCTCTTCAGTGTTATTCTCAGTAAATTGCTAAGGTTAGGTTAAGTCATAAATTAAATTTAAGCTGTAAGATAGGTGTAAGTGTTCTTCCTATGTTAAATTGTAAAGCTTAAGGAATAAAGTGAAGTACTGTTAGACTGGAGTGTTGCTAAGCTTTCAGGCCTTGTTCCTTTTTGTCCTTGCCTGCACTGTCTTTTGTCACAGACACACACACCTAAGCACACACACACACCCCTAGATAGTTCTCACTTCATTTCTGTTTGGATTGTCTGGATTTTGTTTGGTTTTGT
>NW_005069740.1:0-519 GCF_000277835.1 Geospiza fortis | reverse complement strand
AGTAAACAGAAATTAAAAGCGCTCAATCAACTCATGGAGGAACAGTTGGTCAAGGGACACATTGTGGAGACCAACAGCCCTTGGAACGCCCCAGTATTCATTATCAAAAAGCTGGGGAGGAACAAGTGGCAACTCCTTCACAACTTGAGAAAAATTAATGATGTAATCGAGGACATGGGGTCTCTCCAGCCGAGTATGCCATCCCCATCGATGCTCCCGCAAAATTGGCAATTGGCAGTCATTGACATCAAAGATTGCTTTTTCCAAATTCCCCTACACCCAGATGATGTGCCACGTTTTGCCTTCTCGGTCCCTTCAATCAACCGAGAAGCCCCAATGCAACGTTACCATTTGTGTGTTCTTCCCCAAGGAATGAAGAACTTGCCAACCATCTGCCAATGGTACGTCCCTAGAGTCTTGTCCCCAGTGTGTGCCAAAGCAGGACAGTGCATCATTTATCATTACATGGATGACGTACTTGTATGTGCCCCCGACAACAACACACACAGGTTCTTGATG
>NW_005069739.1:0-519 GCF_000277835.1 Geospiza fortis | reverse complement strand
TTTTTTTTAAGAGTAGAAGATATTATCCTCTGCTGAAGTTGTTAATTTCATCTTATATTTCCCACATCTTCTGAGTCAACTATCTTAGCCTGTGTGTTTCACTTCAGCTGCTGCTTCCAGATCCACTCTACCTTTTACCAGTTTATTCCTCTCTCTCCCCACAGTTTTTTGACATTTCTCATCTTTCTCTTGGCAGTTCCCACCCTGACTCACATCCTCTGCCCCCATTTCCAGTCCTGTTCCTCTAACCTTCCTCTAGAACACAATCTGTCAGCTTCCCCGATTTCAAGACCTTGCTTACCCTCTTTCCATCCTTTCTACACTTCTGTCACCTCCGTGGTCAGAGCATACATGTCTATCCCTTCCGGAAGTCATTAACTTTCCTTGCCAACTGTTTTGTCCACAGCTCTGTAAACCCAAGACCAGGGACAATGGGGGCTTAAAAGCAATATAAAAGAGAGCATCAATGCATGGCAATGGAGAGACTGCTGCCCGCATAGTGAAGTTCTGGAAAAAAAA
>NW_005069738.1:0-519 GCF_000277835.1 Geospiza fortis | reverse complement strand
ACTATGCCCCAAGCAGCCTCCAACCACTGCATGCCAGGATGCCCTGGGGCTGCTGCATGCCACGTAAGTGGGCTGCGGGGATGCGCCCGTGCCGTGTGGCGGTGGCAGGAGGTGTCACGATCCGTCCCCAGGGAACGGGCGTTGTGATGGTTCCTTGGGGTGATCTCAGGGTGCAAAAAAACCCACACGGCACAGGGGGTTTGCAGTAATGATCAGAAAAAATGCACCTTCATTGAATGACCACAGCAAAACGCGATAGAGGGATTGAGGGAGAGAAAGATAGAGAAAAGAGAGAGAGAGGGGGATATAACTACCAAACATAGAGACAAAATCCTTTGGTCCAGTCCAGTCGAGGATCTGCCTGTTACATCGGGGAGATCTCAAAATCTCTAGCTAACTCAGAGGTTTTTATTATGATAATTCTATTGAAAATTGTGAGGGGACAGGGAAACATACAATAAGGAGTAGATGTAACAGGTAGTCCATGTTCTTAGCAGTAAACGAGAGCCATTGTTTTCT
>NW_005069737.1:0-519 GCF_000277835.1 Geospiza fortis | reverse complement strand
AAAAAAAAAAGACAAATAAATGTATCAATTACTTGTTCACCTATTAAAAAATAACACTGCATAAAACTTTAACACAAATTGAGAAGAAAAATCAATTCCCAGAGCACATACCACTGCTATTGCTTTTCAGGGAGTTTTCATGGACTAATGTTAGTGCTATCATGAAATAACACTAGAATTGTGTAATGCTGACAACCATAATTAATGAACATTTTGTCACTGAAAGAGACACAATAGGATCATGAAAGAAATTAAAGGTAAAAAAGGAATCTGTGACTAATCACCAGAAATACATGCCTTTATACATGGTTTACTACCAGAAAAGGATCATCATGAGTGATCAATGTTATACCTGATATTTGGGTAACTACCTTAAAATATCAAACACAACAAAATGTTCTTACTCTTCCTTTTTGCTTTTTTTTGGGTGGTGGATCTTCTCCTAATATCCAAACATCTGAGCTAGTGCAAACAGACAATTTCTTTCCATCCCCCACACAGCCTCTCAGAGAACAATCA
>NW_005069736.1:0-519 GCF_000277835.1 Geospiza fortis | reverse complement strand
TTTATTTTTCAGGCAACATTTTCCCTCCTTTCCCTTTGAAACAAAATGTTCTAAGTAAGAAAGAAAATAAAGTGAAAATTAAAAAACCCACCACCCTTTAGAGAAAAAATTGCTCATTCTTAGTAATTTTTTCTTTTCAATTAATGGCAGATAAACATGAGTGTCCTTAATTACCCTTAATTCCTAATTAGTGTCAAATAGCATTCCCTTCACCTCCAGGTGATGGCTCACACTAATTGAGGCTTGGATGCTTTGGTGGTCATCTTTTACAAATAATCCCTTTAAAATATCACAATAGTTACTGTTAAATCATAAGAAGTGGCAGAATATTACAATTTTTTAAATTTCAGAATGTTTAGGGGTGTGTTCCCTTCATTCCTTTTTGAAACTGGAGTTTCTGACAGTGTAGAATGACAGAGACTTGCAGCTGGTCCCTGTTTCCATCCCTTCTCCCACATTTCATTTCATGCCTTCAGAAACTGAGCCCAATTCCAGGAGAGCCTGAGCCAGTTTTGCCAA
>NW_005069735.1:0-519 GCF_000277835.1 Geospiza fortis | reverse complement strand
TGTGGCAAAATTATGTGGTAATAGGCAGTGTTACTTTTATCATTTCCCCTAAAGTACCTTGCTTAATACAATATAGGGTAAAAATGTGAATTGTAATTACTCTCAAATACTGTTGAAATAGCCTCAAACCACATCATACTTTTTAACAAATGTGTAATATTTTAGCTTTATGTAGGCAGTAGTGACTGTCTGATGATAACTTTTCCCATAACATGAACAGAATCTTCTACCTAGTGTTTGTGTATCTTATTGTTGTACATTAGATTGCCTAAATCCTCTGTTAGAACTGATTTCCCTGTACCACTTGGTGGGAGCACTGTGGGATTGCAGAAAGGCATTGGCTTTACAAGGCACTTTCAAAACATTAAAAACTGATAGAAGAAGGAAAGGTAGGCAATAACAATTAATTTGATTTTTCCCTTATAAAAATATGCATTAGAGACCTGAGGTTGCAAGAGGCAAAGAGAATTAAATGAAGAGGGAATAAGTACCAGAATGTTTATGAATGAACAAGAATAA
>NW_005069734.1:0-519 GCF_000277835.1 Geospiza fortis | reverse complement strand
CCTTTCACTCCACCCCAGGCTATGTCTTCTGTGCCGTGCTATGTGTGGAAAAATGACTGGGGGCACAATTAAAGTGGAAAGTTATAGACACATTTATAACCACATGGAAATTTTTGGGGAAACGTGTTTGCTGCTTCTTGGATGGAATATGGTCAGCATGCCCAGCTTCCCCAACAAAGAATACAATCTAAGGGGGATGAAAAGTGGAATTCCAAGGGGAAGTTGGTGGTACTTTTTAGCTGATAAGCCTTGCAGCAGTTGACAACCAAGAGAGATAAAGGAAGACGGCCTTCTTTTGAATCAGCAATTGTGGCAAAATCACTTTCCTTGGACTGATGTGTATTCCTATCCCAAGATTACCTCAGATATAATGATGACATTACCCACCTCCAAAGTATGACTACTGCTCACTGAATAAGAAGTATGACTAGAATCACTCACTCTCTACCTAAATGCAAAGAAACACTGTAAAAGTAAGTTAAGAATTGTGAGAATTTAGGAAAGACTCCATGGTAACTT
>NW_005069733.1:0-519 GCF_000277835.1 Geospiza fortis | reverse complement strand
TTTTTTTAATAGGGCTCCAAATTTAGCTGTGTCACGTTTCCCCTTTAAAAGTAACATTATGCTGAGATGGCTCCAGGAATCTGGTTCTTAAGGAAAAGGTGAAATAATGGAAATGGCACCTTTTTCTTGAACTTGGATTGATTCTTGTTATTTAAGTGTCTTATTAGTATTTAAATTAATACCTTGGTGGAAGCCAGCAATAGAAATGTCTGAGAAAGAAAAAACCCTCAAAATATTTGTCAACAGATTTGAGCAAACAGAATGTTTGAATCTGCCTCAGACATTGAGGTTTTCCTTGAAGTCATAAGGACAGAAACATTTTACTGTGATTTTAGATTATTCATCACCTTAATATTCAGTATAAACTGCATTAGTGCTCCCCACAAGTCTTTGTTTCACTGCCCCATTCCTAAATGTATTTAACTGAGAAAACCTGTGCTAGTTCATCACAGACTTGATGTCTGTATTGCAAAAATCCTATCAAGTGGGGTTAGAATTACCATTTCTGTTTGATTTTTT
>NW_005069732.1:0-519 GCF_000277835.1 Geospiza fortis | reverse complement strand
TGGGGAGCCTTTCCCAATGCCTGAACGCCCTCTGGGTGAAGAACTCTTACCTCATTTTCATCTTCATGTTTGGTTATGGTTTCAGGTAATTGTTGTTAGAAGTCATTCAGGGGTATGATTTTAGGAGGTGTCTTGCTTGAATGCTGTGGGAAGTTTCTGTATCTACATCGGATTGAACTTCTCAAAACATTAGTAGTGCTTTCACTCGAAAATAGGCATGTTTACACTGTTGTGTGTAATTGAAGTGTGTGATGTTTGTGCAATTAGGTTTGCAGGCAAATATCAGAGAGGCATGGTCCAAGGAACAGCAAGTGGAGAAAGGCATGAAAAGTTGGACCTACATTGACAGATTGAAGGAGCGTGTAAAGAAAGGTCAGTCTCTGCCTGTGGGATGGAAGAGACAAAGCTCTTGGATTTCTCCCCAGTACTCAGGAAGTCTCCATCAGCCATCAAGCATGAGTTCCTGCTTTCAGAACAGTGCCTGCTGTGTCAAATCCCCTCCCTCGACCTGCTGGCCAC
>NW_005069731.1:0-519 GCF_000277835.1 Geospiza fortis | reverse complement strand
GGGCCCATGGGATCTTGTTACCTGGAGGAGTGGACATGCCTGCACCTCTAGAGATACCAGAGTTCAGTGGGTGCCTGCTCGTTGTGTTTGACCTGTGTTGGATAACACGCCTCAGAGCAAACCTGGCTGTGGCTCACCTGACTCCCTGAACAGGAAAAGGTTTGGGTGATGGAAGCACACAGCCTCCAGCTTATTTTTGCATGTTACTTTAGAAACTAGAGTAGTTACTAAACCCTTGTTAATATTTCATAGGTATAGGTGCAGAAACTTTGATGACATGTGTTTGTGAATATCTCGTAGCTGTGAGTGTAAACTTTGGTGATGTGTATGAATTTGGGGAATGAATTAAGGTCAATTCACAGATGCATTCTGGAGCTAATGGAAGTTATGCAAGAGCTGCTTTTACCATGTTTGTTATCTTTTCTGCAAAGGGCCCTTGCAGAGGGATGGTAAACATGGAATTTGCAATTTAATAGAAAACAGGGGGAATTGTGGGAGAATAGATTGTGAGAAATTAGG
>NW_005069730.1:0-519 GCF_000277835.1 Geospiza fortis | reverse complement strand
CCAAAACCCCAAAAACCCCCAAAACCAGAAGAGAGGCAGAAACCAGAAAACAATCTTCAAATGCCTATGTGACTCTAATCCTAGCAGCTTTTGTGTTGCTGACCAGAATTCCAAACTGGGACACACATCCTTTAATTTTTTACCATCTTGCATGATTAATTATAAAAACTAAAGGCAACACACACTCCACTAAGCCTTACTTGTGAGTGAAACTTGTGTTCTCCACATGCTTTACCTGGTAAATGCAGTCAGAATAACCTGGCAATAAAGGTGTTGGAGTGAATGGATGATTCCTTTTTAAAAACCTTAGTGGACATGCTGTTATTCAAAGCTCTGTTGGCTGGAAAATGGCAGGGAAATGTCTGGGAAGGAATTTACGTTCTAAGTCCATCAGGATCCTGCTGTGAGGCAATAACCTGAACCATTAATGCAGTAGGAAGTTCCATGACTTCCTAACAAAGAGCAGTGCAAGGGCAGGCACTGATCTCTGTCGTGACCAGGGACAGGACCTGAGGGAAT
>NW_005069729.1:0-519 GCF_000277835.1 Geospiza fortis | reverse complement strand
TTATACATATATATATATACGTATATACTTTTGCTGTTATGATGCCTAAAAACTAATATCTGATGTGGTTACCACATTACATTCACACTCCCAAGAACCAGTCTCTGCTCAAAATTACAATACATACCTTTTTATGGTTAATAAAGAAAATATTGTCATTTTAATAACTATGTTATTGGTCATTATTTGGCTTCTATTATATTATACTTAAATAGCTAATATAAGACAATATGTAAAATGGCACTGGCACTGCAAGTATTGGTGTGAATGGGGTGTCTTGCAGAGCTGGGGCCTCAATCAGCAGAATTACAGAATCACAGAATCATCAAGGTAGGAAAAGACTTGCAAGACCATTGAGTACAACCCTTGACCAAACATGACCATGCCAACTAAACCACAGCACTGAGGGATATATCCAGCGGTTTCTCAAGCACTTCCAAGGATGGTGACTTCACCCCTTCCCTAAGCAGCCCTTTCCAATGCTTAGCGACCTTTCCATGAAGAAATTCTTCCTAATGT
>NW_005069728.1:0-519 GCF_000277835.1 Geospiza fortis | reverse complement strand
TGGCCGAGCTTTCGGGGATCCCCCCCGAGGACCAAGTGCTGCTCCACGCCGGGACCCCCCTGGACGATGAGGCCGCGCTGGGGCAGAGCCCCCTCCCCGAATTCACCACCCTGGACCTCTCCACGCGCCTGCTGGGCGGTAATTACAGGGGGGCCGCTAATTATCGGGCTGTTCATTAACAAAACAACCCCCCCAACACCTCGATTTCCTTCCTCCCCCCAGGGAAGGTGCACGGCTCCCTCGCCCGCGCCGGCAAAGTGAGGGGCCAGACCCCCAAGGTGAGCTCTGAGGGGGCTCCCCCCGGCTTTGGGGACCCCCGCGGGGTTTGGGGACCCTGGCAGGGTTTTGGGGACACCCCCCCGACCCCCCGGTTTTCCATCAGGTGGCCAAGCAGGAGAAGAAGAAGAAGAAGACGGGGCGGGCCAAGCGGCGCATGCAGTACAACCGGCGCTTCGTCAACGTGGTGCCCACCTTCGGCAAGAAGAAGGGACCCAACGCCAACTCCTGAGCACAATAAAG
>NW_005069727.1:0-519 GCF_000277835.1 Geospiza fortis | reverse complement strand
CCAACCTAATTGACTCTGTGATTCTGTATGTGAATATTTAAATGCTGAGTTCACTCTATGACACCAAGGACGACAGCTCTAACCCCCAACCCAAAAACATCCAGGGAAGCCTAACACCCTACTGACATCCACTGATAGGGAAGCACTTCTGGCAAACAGGCTTTTCTCCTGCCTAATCTGCCAAAAATCCAACAAATCCTCACTGATTTCTGGGCCTCAGGCTGCCTTCCTTTCCCTCTAGGGCCTCCAATTATCAGATTGTCACTTTTTCTGGTTGTAATGTGATGAAAACAAGCAACACCTGCTCTCAGGGAATGCCCCAGAATTCACTCCAGGCTGTCAGCACATCAACACTTAGGGATGCAGCAGTGGCCATGTCCGTGGTCTGTGGGCATTCAGGAAGTCCAAACCACCTGGTGAAAATGTTACTCAAAGAAGTCATTCCCTGTTGTAGCCATTGCTCCTCTCAGGTACAGAGTGAAAAACTATGGATGACAAAGGATATCAGGACCTCCTCCA
>NW_005069726.1:0-519 GCF_000277835.1 Geospiza fortis | reverse complement strand
CAGGTCTCCTCAGTGCAGTCCACACCACGTTTAGAGTTACAAAAGAGATATTTTAGGATGGTCTTTCAGACCTATGCCCCCAAGTTGCATAGTCAGAAGTGACATGGAAGATGGGAGAAAATGGCCCAGCTCTTGAAGGACGATTCTGCTCCAGTGGTTTGAAAATTCACCCTGATCAACTTAGGACCCTGATAACATGGCAAAATTTTTGAAAGAAAAATGCTCTTGCAATTCCAGAGAGGTATGAAGTTATGCAATGAGCTGAGCCTCAGCTACTATTTACCAGACACTGCTCATCACTAGACAGCACATTCAGGAGGCGTTGGAGGAAAGCAGACCTATAGTGACATTGACCACTAAAACTGCAGCTGAACCAGAAGAACAATCCATTTTATTAGCAATTTCCCTTAGACAAAAGAAGAATTCAAGACCAAATCAATTCATGTAGTGAGGGATGAAGAGGAGGTAGAGCCCTCACAACATTATTATTTATTTGCTGTTTCCAGTAAATTGTTCTTA
>NW_005069725.1:0-519 GCF_000277835.1 Geospiza fortis | reverse complement strand
TGTATATAAGAACTGTTTCAGAAGCCTCATTGGGACGAATCTCAAAATGACAGATGTTTTGCTCTGTGTCTAAACAGATATCCTGAGCTACGATTAGCATTGCTTTCACAGATAAACCCTTGTTGTTCTCGGACAATACAAGATTCCAGATTAACAGTTTGCCATTTTTCATCAGACTGACAGGCCCATCCTCTGTGTTCTGTAGGATAGAGAACAGCTCCGTCATGGTTTAATCCTAATGCAATAACAGGGAAAACCAAATGTACAGAAGCATTGCGTATGGTTAAAACAAAATCAGTGGCTGTGTTCGAAACAGGGTCATAGGTAAAGTTCACCAGGTTCCACCAGGATTGGAATTCTCTTTCAAAGTCAGTGGCACTGTCCCAAATTATTTTCCGAATTTCGGTGGGAAAAGTGCCTTCTTCACCTTTTCTTATAATTGAGGCAGAAACTGACGGCATCCATAAATGTCCCTGGATACAGCTGAGAGCTAAAGAAACATTGTTTTGTGTAGCACTG
>NW_005069724.1:0-519 GCF_000277835.1 Geospiza fortis | reverse complement strand
TCTCTTCTCTTCTCTTCTCTTCTCTGGGGAGCTAAGAGCTTCCTAAACATGGCATCACCACTATTTCCTTGAGGATGTATTTAAAACTTGAATATTCAAGTTGCAGAGTGGGCAGTGAATATTTTCCTCCTCTCCACTCATTCTTGGTGCCCTTTGCTGTGTAGATGACATTTCCCTGAGGCCTCTACTCCAAGTGAAATGGTTTTATATTTTTTGGGACAAAAACCTGTTGCTCCCATGTATTCAGTGGGAACAGCTTAATTTCACAGCAAAACTGATAAGTAGATCCCAGAAATAAAGAGAAGCAGGCCAGTTCCTGAAGGTTTTCTGCTGTACAGAGCTGCAGCAGCAGGGTTGAAGGCAGATGGAAATATTGAGAATATTTCGGAATATTGAGAAGGAAATATTGCCTGCAGAACAAGCAGAATGAATTCAGTTATTCAGCAGATAAGATTAGGGTAGACTTAACTAACTCCTGCATTTAAGCCCTTGTTCAGTCTGGTTCTCTCTGCTTTTTTT
>NW_005069723.1:0-519 GCF_000277835.1 Geospiza fortis | reverse complement strand
GCTCGGGTTAATCTGCATTGAGCCAAGAGCCAATTATTTTGGGCTCAGTGGGCTCAAGACCCCTCGGGTTATCAGAGAAGAGACACAACATCCATGTGGGCTTGTGACCAAGGGGCAGACGTGGCCATGGACCGTGCCTCTCAGTTACCATAACTGTGAAACATGCGCTGCGATGGAGCAGGCCAGGCGGGTAAGGCCTCTCTGGTACGGTGGTACAGGTGGGTACAGGTGGCTGAAACACAGATATGGGGCAGCCTGGCAAACTGGTTACATCACACTGCTGCAAACCCACCAAGGCAAGTGATACAAGTGCTTACAATGGTGGAAACAATCACTGGGTATCTGGAAATGAGCCCTGTGCCTCACACCAAGGCCCAGTACACCATCCTGGGCCTTGAGATGCAACTTCTGCAGCAACATGACACCCCAGACAGAGCTGAGTTGGACTAATGGGACTCATTTCAAAAGGAGCGCCACAGACACAAGGGCCAGAGAGCACAGGATTGAGTGGGTATAACA
>NW_005069722.1:0-519 GCF_000277835.1 Geospiza fortis | reverse complement strand
TTTTACCCCAAAAAATCCAATTTTTTTTACCCCTAAAATTTCCCTTTTTCCCCATAAATTGCTCTGGATTTTATTTAAATTTTGGGATTTTTTTCCCCAAATTCTCCAGAATTCATTGAAATTTTGGGTTTCTTCTGCCCCAAAAATTCCAATATTTTTTTACCCCTAAAATCGTCTTATTTTCCCCATAAATTCCCCTGGATTTTATTGAAATTTTGGGATTTTTTTCCCCAAATTCTCCAGAATTCATTGAAATTTTGGGTTTCTTCTGCCCCAAAAATTCCAATTTTTTCCCCCCAAAATTCTCCTGGATTTAGTTTAAATTTGGGATTTTTTTTAGCTCAAAATTCCACAAAATTAATTGCAAATTTGGGTTTGTTTTACCCCAAAAATTCCAATTTTTCCCCCCTATAATCTCCCTGGATTCAATTGAAATTTTGGGATTTTTTTCCCCAAATTCTCCAGAATTCATTGAAATTTTGGGTTTCTTCTACCCCAAAAATTCCAATTTTTTCCCCC
>NW_005069721.1:0-519 GCF_000277835.1 Geospiza fortis | reverse complement strand
AGAAACAAGAGTCACTCGAGTTTGAGGTTGTCATGAGCTTTTCCAAATAGCTCATTACGTTTGCAGCTTCCAGGTGGGCTGGATGATAATCTTTGGTCTTTATTATTGCTTCTTGGATGACTGGGATTTTCCCCTGATGTTCCTCAGCTTGACTGTGCGTGACAGTTCTGGCATTGTCTTGGGGAAATGGAGAACTGGCAGAGAAGTGCCTGAGCTAAGGAATCAGAACTCATTCTACATGGTGCCTTCACTGACACCACACTGTTAAACAGCTCAGAAAGACAAGATAACACTTCCTTTTTTTTTGGCCTCGTTGCCTTGATCCAGCACTCCATGCTGAGGGGGGACTGTCACAGCCCTGACAGCTGGCATGATGACACACATACACACATCTCTAGAGCTTATTTTTCAAACTAACTCCTCAAAGGGCTAGACGATGGAATTCATCTCTGACTACTCTTTATGAAATATTTGAGGAATTAATCATTATTGTGCCTGCATTTGTTCTGTACCAAAATT
>NW_005069720.1:0-519 GCF_000277835.1 Geospiza fortis | reverse complement strand
AAAATCCCAATTTTGGGCTAAAAAAAACCCCAATTTTGGGTAAAAAATTGGAATTTTTAGGTAAAAAAACCCCCAATTTTGCATTTAAAAAAATCCCCAATTTTGGGTAAAATACCCCGAATGTGGGTTAAAAAAATCCCAATTTGGGGTGTAAAACCCCCAATTCTGGGCTAAAAAAAAATCCCAATTTTGGGTTAAAAATCGGAATTTTTAGGTAAAAAAAATATCCCAATTTTGGGTAAAAAAATCCCAATTTCGGGTGTAAAACCCCCAATTCTGGGAAAAAAAAAAATCCCAATTTTGGGTAAAAAAATCCCAATTTTGGAAAAAAAAATCCCAATTTTGGGTAAAAAAATCCCAATTTTGGGTAAAAAAAAATCCCAATTTCGGGTTAAAAAACCCCCCAATTTTGCAATTTAAAAAATCCCAATTTTGGGTAGAAAAAAATCCCAATTTTGGGTTAAAAGTCTGAATTTTTTGCGTTAAAAACATCCCAATTTTGGGTAAAAAAACCCCAAT
>NW_005069719.1:0-519 GCF_000277835.1 Geospiza fortis | reverse complement strand
GGGTGGAACTGGGTGAGCTTTAAGGTCTCAACCCAAACCAGTCTGTGATCCTGTGACTGTGGCTCTTGATGCTCCAAACAAAGTCACCAGTGCAGATTTGGGGAAATTCCTGTCACAGCTGATCTGTTCTTCTTTACCTGACCCAGGAAACACATCAAGGACACACAGATCTAAATGTCCCCTGGGCACCTCAGTTTACAAACTTACCAACATTTATGCAAAAGACCAAGGTTTGCATGTAGGGTTAGAACCTGCTCGTTCCAGCAGAGAAAACCTTTGTGGGCTTCGCAGCAAATGTGGCACCAAAGGTGGTAAGAAAACCTACGTGGGAGAAAGTTCTCCAAACAAGGTTGCGTTTTTAACACTGCATTGATCATGGATAAGATCATCAAGCCCTGGAATCGACTTCCCAAGGAAGTGGTGGAGTCACCATAACTGGAAGTGTTCAAAATGTGTGAAGATTTGGCACCTGAGGACAGGGTTTAGTGGTGACTGTGCTGGTGGTGCTGCTTGATGGCT
>NW_005069718.1:0-519 GCF_000277835.1 Geospiza fortis | reverse complement strand
AGTTGCTGATAAATGAAGTTCAACTAAATGAGCCAGCTGACTAATACAAAACAGGTTAAGGTGAAAAGCAGTTGGGAAAAAAAACCAACTATAAACCCCATTCCTATAAAGCAAACAGAAGCAAAAATTTCTACTCTCGTGAAGAAAAACAAGGATTTAAAATTTATGAAGAAAAAAATTTACTGGGCAACAGGTATCTCTATTCAGGGATATTCAAAGGCTCAAAGAATGTACTGTCAAGCATAGAAAACCAATCTGTGTGAAGAGATTATAAATGCTGACTTCTCAGTTCCAAAAAGCTATCTTCAAAGTATGTTTGCGATCAGGAGTAAAAAACCCCATAGTGAAGAGAGAACTCTCTAACACACAGAACTCAGTCAGCTTTTTCAGCAAAATGTTTGAAACCCTGTCTCAAACCCTAAACCAGACTACTCACTATAAAGGGAGAGATGCTAAGAGAGCAAACAAGACAGTTTTCTGAGCAACGTGGTGTAGTGGAAGGCATCCTTGCCCATGGCA
>NW_005069717.1:0-519 GCF_000277835.1 Geospiza fortis | reverse complement strand
GCTAAACTTAAAGGAAAAAGTGATAGGTCTTGATAAAACTGTAACACAATGAAACATAATGATTAATAATATAAAAATGTCAAACTAAATAATGCAGGGAGCCCTTACCAGTCTTAAAGGCTGGGAATATATTAATGAATTTCCCCTTTTTCCTTTGTTAATTTGGCTTTATAGAAGCTTTTCTATGCCAAACTCATCTGTGCAAAGAATTGGGATTTTTCAGTTATCTTCTTTTCATCATGGTTGATGAGGAAGACTCTGACCCAACTACAAGTTCTATATCATTTTTATATAGTGGAGTTGAAATCTTTTAGCTATGGAGTTGGGAATAAGAAAAAAATCCATATTCTCACATTAAAAAAAAAAATTCTTATTTAAAGCCCAAATTTAATCCTTAACTGACACATCCAATGGATGGAGCCTTTACATTCCAATAAATTGCATTTCCTGGCTAAAGGGTTATGCAAAGGTCCTTCCTGGAAGTTGGATGGGGCTTGGAGCCCAGAGAAGCTGTGGCTG
>NW_005069716.1:0-519 GCF_000277835.1 Geospiza fortis | reverse complement strand
AAAACCCTGGATCATGTTGTGCACCTAGTGGGCAAGAACAGAATGGATGGATCCTGGAGCTCTTCAAAGTGCATCTGTGCTGCACTCTGCACAGCATCTGCAGAGAAAGTTGCAAGGAGTGGTATTTAAGGTGTGAAACTTCACAGGGAGGGTGTGTTTGTCTCGGCTCACTATTGCATAGCACCTTCTCTGCAAAGGGTTGAAAGAGGAAGCTGGTTTTGCACCATCAAACATGGGAGCCAGAAGGAAGAGCTGCTGAGCTCTGTGATAGAGCTGACCTCATATTGCCAGGAGGGGAATTTGGAGTACCCTGGAGCTTTTCTTGAGTGCTGCAAACTGCTCTCTGGAGAACACTTAACTGTCCAGGGATCTCAAACATGTAGATGCTCCCAGACTGCTCCTCGAAATTCTGCCTCATTCTCACTTTTGTGGTTTTCAGTCCCTTTCTGGAGTGGCTTAGGGAACAGAATCACTCTCCCTTCAGACACTGATAGACACTGATGAGGTCTCCTCTCAGTC
>NW_005069715.1:0-519 GCF_000277835.1 Geospiza fortis | reverse complement strand
AAAAAACCAAACCAAAAAAAACCCACCTCACCAAAAAGAAGATAGTAAAGCCTTCAATGAAAAGCCAGACTGCAAGAGGTTAAAAATGGAAATGGGGGATTTGAAACAGTATTTGTAAAAATGCTTGTGGGAAGTAGGATATCTGGAAGGTTGCCATACTTTGTAATGAGGGAGAAGAACAAGTGAATTAAGAGTGAAAAAAAGTGGAAAAGAGGGATGATCTTCAACTGCATGCACAGGGGCAAAGGAATGCAAGAGTAAATTTCTAATAGGCAAAAAGACTTCAGGGTTCATGACCTGAAAATCAGTGAGACTTCTAATGTCAGGGAGGAGGGGTTGATGCTCTGTTTTGGCTGAGGTCAGAAGATGAAGAAGGCTGGGAAAGAGAAGGCTCTGGGGAAGACTTAAGCCTTCCAGTACCTAAAGGACTACAAGTGAGCTGGAGTGGGACTTCTCACAAGGGTCTGTGGTGATACTACACTGAAGGAGAGCAAGTTTAGATTAAATGTAAGGAAAAAA
>NW_005069714.1:0-519 GCF_000277835.1 Geospiza fortis | reverse complement strand
TTGGGATGGATTTTGATGGATTTTGGGGTGAATTTGATGAATTTTGGGGTGGATTTGATGGATTTTGGGATGGATTTGATGGATTTTGGGATGGATTTGATGGATTTTGGGGTGGATTTGATGGATTTTGGGATGGATTTTGATGGATTTTGGGATGGATTTTGATGGATTTTGGCGTGGATTTTGATGGATTTTGGGTGGATTTTGATGGATTTTGAGCCGATTTTTGGGGTATTTGGGGTGGGTTTTTTGGGGATTTTTGGGGGGGGGTTGGTGGCAGTGCCACCCCCCTGAGGTGACACCTGGGGACGCAGCCACGGGCGTGCCCCTCCCCCCCAGGTACAGCCCCCGCTACGTCGAGGCCGCCTGGTACCAGTGGTGGGAGAGGGGAGGGGTCTTCAGCCCCCCCGCACCTGAGCAGGTGAGAGGGGAGGGGTCCCAAAAATCACCTGGGGGGGGAAACAATCATCTGGGGAAGCCCCAAAATCACCCGGGGAGCCCCAAAATCCCTGAGAGGGT
>NW_005069713.1:0-519 GCF_000277835.1 Geospiza fortis | reverse complement strand
TCCCCATGTCAAGTAACTGTGCTTCCTCAGCAGCCTCAGGAGTTTTGGGAAATTGTTAGGAAGAAAGCAGCTGAAGAAAAGAATTGGGACATGATAGAAAGATTAGGTGCTCCAAGAGTACCTCAGGAGAACAGTGCTAATGCAAATATTGCCTGTGATAACCCTATGGCTTTTCCAGTTTTTAAAGCAGCTCCTGGAACAGGGCAGGATGATAGTCATCATGTCTTTACCTGGAAGATTGTGCAAGATCTCCAGTCGAAAGTGGCTCAGTATGGTATTAATTCCTCAGAGGTAATGCAATTAATACATGTGATTAATGCAGATCTGCTTGCACCTTATGACATCATGCATCTTGCTACAATTTTATTCCAGCCAGTACAATACAGTGTATTTCAAGAAACTTGGAGGTGAGTGGCTGAGCACACAGCTTTAACAAATATGCAACTGCCTCAACACGACCCTCGTCATGCTGTAGGTGTTGATGCCTTACTAGGCACTGGGCCTTTTGCTAACCCAGAT
>NW_005069712.1:0-519 GCF_000277835.1 Geospiza fortis | reverse complement strand
TTAATCATTCATTCATTCATCGATTTGTTCATTAATTCAATCGTTAATTTGAATTTTGGGCGATTTTTTTTTTGTCATTTTGGGAATGAAGCGGAATGAAAATGAGGTTCATTAACAAATATAGCATGCAAATTAAGGGTAATGAGATGCAAATAGCATGCAAATCACATGCAAATCAGGTGACCTATAATTCAAATTAAATTCAAATTAAGTGAAATTAGGGTGAATGAAAGGACGTGGTAAAGGTTAAAGTAAGGTCGAGCTTGTTAATTAAGGTTGCTAAATAATAATGAAGTTAGATTATCATATGTAAAGTTATTAAAATTAGCATAATTATTAAAATTTTAAATTATGTTTCATATTATATTTTATTGATCTTATAGTATGTATTATTGTATCATTATATAATTATATTACTAGATTATTATTATTATTAATTATATTAATATAATTAAATTTATAATTATATTAATAACATAATTATATAATTAATAATTTTACAAATGTATTGTAATTACA
>NW_005069711.1:0-519 GCF_000277835.1 Geospiza fortis | reverse complement strand
CTTTAGTACCTGTGGAAAATGATTATGCTGTAGTGTGGGGGGCAACTGGCCAGTCTGAAAAGGCATATTTTTGCAAACCTTTAAGGTATAAATTGGGAAAACAATGGGGTATTCATAAGTTTTTGTTGATGCCCAATTGACCAAAGGCACTTTTAGGGAGAGATTTATAGGAGCAGTTACAAGCAACCATTACATTCAAAAATGGGGAGGTTACTCTGGAGGTGAATGATCACAAGTACATAGAGGTATTAAGTTTAACCTTAACAGCTATTGAAATTAAGGAGGAAATCAATGAAGAGATATTAAGTCAAGTATTTCCAGGGGTATGGACCTCTGATGTACCAGGGAGGGCAAAAAATGCCTCCCCTATAGTAATTAAGCTTAAGGAAGGGACACAGCCAGTGAGAATTAAGCAGTACCCCCTAAAAAAAGAAGACAGGGAAGGAGTCAGTCCAAAAATTCAAAAATTGAAAATTTTCTGCGGTTAGGGTGATTGAAAGAATGCCAATCTGATTTCAA
>NW_005069710.1:0-519 GCF_000277835.1 Geospiza fortis | reverse complement strand
TTTTCATAAAAAGATGTCTGCGACACTCTGTTATTAATATTGTTATTACTGGTCATTTCTTATCTCATTTCTGTTTCTAGTAATTTTTTTTCATCTCAACCTCATACCTTAGGATTTAGCTTTTATATTTTTCAGATCTTGTACTGCTTTAGTGTATAACTCTAAAACTCCATAGCCTGTCAGCTACTGTTCTTCCATTTTATTTAGACAAAACAATTCCTTTCTAGGCCTGAAACTCAAGGACACCTTATTGTCTCAGGCCCCAAGAGATGTAAACAACAGTTAATTGGGGGGGACAAGCTTGGAGTAAATTACTTCATTACCTGAAAGTATAATTGGAAGATTAACTCCTAATATGTAAATGGACCAAACTTAGAACTGTATGGAAAACTCCTGACTGTTGTCCATCTTGGATGTAGCCCCTCGGAGGATTTTGACTGCCCAAAGTGTACCTATTAAAGACCTTTAATAAATACCCGCTTTTATTCTCTTTTGTCTAGCCTCTGTTTCAGGTAGCCA
>NW_005069709.1:0-519 GCF_000277835.1 Geospiza fortis | reverse complement strand
TTAAGCATTTGTCACAACATTCAGGGCTAATCCAGATGAGTTCCATTGGTTCTTGGTAGAATTCATGGAACCCATCCTGAACAAACGCATATTCACATCCCCAGACATTTCTCCCTTCCCAAACAGATGCATTTGTGACTCTCAGCATTTTTGACAGAGCCTTACGGGAGTAAAAGTCATAAGCTTTTCCTCGACAAGTGTGTATATCAGTTGCATTGTACATACGTGGTATTGCATTAACTTTGGTCATGGTCATAGCTATGATCATGAAGGCCACAAATTTCCAAATTACACTTGCCATTCTTTGAAACAAAGTAATTTTAAATACAAACTAGATTAACTTTTCTTCTTACAATGTACTTATTTTCCCAAGTAAGCTTTTATTTCAGTTCATTACCACCCAGTGTAACTTTCCAAACACCTTCTGGATCCTTTTTCACTCGCGTATGGTGGATCCAGGTATTCTGTTCTTTGTCCTTGGTTGCAGTAAAAGTGATGAGAAGCACTTGGAATGGTCCT
>NW_005069708.1:0-519 GCF_000277835.1 Geospiza fortis | reverse complement strand
TGGGTGGTTGGAGGCTGTCTTGAGCATATGAATCATAAAATGGATGTTTACAGTGTTCACTGTTCTTGAAGTAAGGAGAGAACTGTCACCTTGGACTTCCAGAGGGCAGGATTTGGCCTGTTAGGTGAGTGGTTGACAGAGTCCCTTGGGATGTAGTTCTGAAGGACAGAGGAATCCAGAAAGGCTGGAAGAAGAAGAGCAAAAAGGAAGTTCACAACCTGAACTAAAGGAGAAGACTCTGGCCTCTTCAAAGATCTGCCTGTTAGAGCTCTGTGGAAAGAGACCCTGGACAGACTGGAGGCCCAAGCAAGTTTGTTGGTATTCACAGTCACTTCCAAGCTCAAGTCTGGATCATCACAATGAATACAAAGTCAGACAAAAATTCCTGGAGGCTTGCATGGATGAACAAGGAGCTACTGGCAAAACTCAACGCAAAGAAGTTTACAGAAGGTGGAAGTGGAACCAAGTAACTGGGGAGGAATACAGACACCATCCAAGCATGCAGGGATGGGGTTAGGA
>NW_005069707.1:0-520 GCF_000277835.1 Geospiza fortis | reverse complement strand
TCTCTGTTCTTTCTTCGACTGAACTGACAATATCCACAGGTATCTAGAAATTATTACTTGTTTTTTAACTACTTTTTAAACCCAAAATCAACTAATATGAACAATGTTCTAGTCCCTTGTCCCAAAAATTATAGTGTCATTCTTAATCCCAATTCTCCATGGTATAAGAATGTGACCAAATACTACCACAATTGGACTTATCTTGGCAGTGCTGGTACAAATGCAACTGTAAAAAAGCTTCCACCAAGTATCTTTTTAATTTGTGAGGAGTTTGAAAGGAAAGTGTTATATGAACCTCTCTGACCATTCTGCATCCATTCACAGGAAACTCAAACAACTACAAGATAACATGAAGAAATTGACTGTGAGTGACTGGGGTTTGGATGAATGGTTTAAGGGATGGGGAATCACTGGATGGTTGATAGATATTGTAAAGGGAACTCTGTTAGTTTTAGTAGTCATTATTTTATGTCTTTGTGTTATTCCATGCATAAAGTTGGTGACCTGCTTAGTAGAGAAT
>NW_005069706.1:336-520 GCF_000277835.1 Geospiza fortis | reverse complement strand
AAAAAAAAAAAAAGAGGTCTTTTTCCAAAAGAAAATTATACATTGTTCGTTGTGAGCATGTTGAAAACACTTTGGCCAAAGAAAAAAAGGAGAAGAATAGACAAGGCGGAATCAGAAGAGGAGGGGGCAAAATAGGACAGGGATAAGTAAGAAAAAAAAGACAGGAAAACAGAACAAGGAAAGA
>NW_005069706.1:0-326 GCF_000277835.1 Geospiza fortis | reverse complement strand
GGGAAAGAGAGAGAACAGAAGTGCAAATAAGAAATAAAAAACGGAAGTAGAGAAGAAGATTTAAAAGAAAATAAGGAGATTGTGCAAGTAAAAATAAAGCCAGAAGGAGAGTAAGGGAGAAAAGTACAGAAAAGAAAAATAGAAGCAATGATACAGTAGATGACCAGAACGCACCTACCTCTTCCGACAGAGGTGGAGTTGGTACAGAACAAAACTCCATCATGGCCGCAGTATTGGGCTCCGCGCTGATGACTCCGACTTCGATGATGAGTGCCGCGGTGCTGGAGGCAACTGACGAACTTTCCAGTGCGGGTAAAAAATGGTGG
>NW_005069705.1:388-520 GCF_000277835.1 Geospiza fortis | reverse complement strand
TTCACAACAACAGGTGCAGCAAGTGAATCTAAGAAGTGTTTATCATTCTTTTTTCTGATCTTCTCGCAGCCTTCCCCCAGACAATACCTGGGAAAGTTGTGCCTTGCTCTCTGTGGCCAGAGCACTGCAGCC
>NW_005069705.1:0-378 GCF_000277835.1 Geospiza fortis | reverse complement strand
GGGGGTGAGCGAGCAACTCTCGTGGGTGCCTGGTATTGGGCCAGTGTCAAACCACGATAGGGTGGCACATGACTGTGGCTATATTTTTCCTATTTGCAGCTCCGTATCTAAACATGGGTCCTATAGCTAAGGCTATGGTGTCTGTTATCCGCTTTGCACGATGGGTCAATAAGGTCAGGAATTAATGGATTTTTAACTTCCTCTGGAAGGCAGGCACCTGGATACAGGACTATCACACACTAAGTGTATATATTGGACTTTCTTTAATAATGGTGCTCATTGTGAGGCAATAACACCGAGGAAAGTTTTCTCCCAACCTTTCACCCATTTCTTTGGGCCAACCCCACCAGCTTTCGAAGGGTTCAAATCTTCTCTAAA
>NW_005069704.1:0-520 GCF_000277835.1 Geospiza fortis | reverse complement strand
GTCCATCACTCTCTGTCCTTGCCCCTTGCCTAGAAGCTTCTGCCCAGGATGGAGAGGGATTGGATCAGGAGCTGGGGCCCCTCCTCACTTGGTTTCCTACTGGTCAATGTACTATGTCTGTCATCTCTCTTTGTGATTTGATTTGTCCCCCAAAGACCATCCCCTTCCCTTTATAATCCCATTGCAGCCTCAGTTCCTTGCAGTTGCTCCCTGCTTTTCTGTTGTTTTAATAAACCGACCATTTGGCCATGGAACACTGCCTGCCTCCTCTTATTCTGCCGGCTTAGTTGGGATTCTTCTCCTCAGCCTCGTCCCAGGGTGAAGCCTCCCCACCGCCAGCCGTGGGAGGTCACCCTAGGTGACAGCTTCGGCGAGCCCGCCTCAGACACTGAGCTGTTGCTCTGGCCCATAAGCTGTCACCCCACCTGACTACTGGCATGTGCTGCTGCTAGCCTGGGCTTCGAGGAAGCACACCAACAGTCGCGACACCAGTAACAGAGAACAGCTCCTGATCCTCAGC
>NW_005069703.1:0-520 GCF_000277835.1 Geospiza fortis | reverse complement strand
TTCTTGATTATCTCATCTCTTTCTTGAACTAGTTAAAGAGCATCTTACATAGCATAGTTTCTGTTTTAACATTATGTTATAACCTAAAACTATATTTAACACACTACTTAAGAAAATTAATACAGCATAACTTTCTAACATAGCACATATAATATTCATTTTAATATTTGCAAAAAGCCAATCATATAATAAGCATTGGTTGTCTTACCCATTTCTTGAGCTAGTTACAAAAAGTATCTTGCATCTCATAGTTTCTATTTTAATATTATGCTATAGATAAAAACTATATTTACCACACTACTTAAAAAGGATTAATACAGTACTACAAAATGAATACAATATAACTTTCCCACATAACACATATAGTATTCATTTTAATATTTCCCAAGAGTCAATCATATAATATGCATTTTTCACACTTCTTTTTCACAAATCTTGGTGGTTTTCTCAAATTGGGTGAAAGATGTCATGTGTTGTAGCTTTTGGGTTAGAAGCATAAATAATGTAGATGTCAACTGTT
>NW_005069702.1:0-520 GCF_000277835.1 Geospiza fortis | reverse complement strand
TCATGTTAGCGTTTGGAATTCTACGTCACATGCTTTTAAAAGTTATCAACGGTTTAGTCTCCACTACCTCAGAAGTCAACTGCACAGAGTTTGTGGACCTAAAGCAAACTGACAGGCCCGCAAATCATGAGTTGTGGATGAATTCATGGTCTGTATACAAAATAAGCCAACGCTTTTCCTTTAATTTTTTTTTAACAGAAAAGGGGAAAGTGTTGTATTGCACTAAATAGTTATTTAGTTGTTTTGCACTGGGTTCTGTGTTATTGCACAGAATAGTATGTTTGTATCCCTCATGGGATTCCGCTCTTATATCACATGGTCTTTCCCTCCCCCAAAAGCCCCAGTTTTGATAGTTTGTCCCAGGTTTACTCCTCCCCTCGCCCCCTCCTCACTTGTATCCCATTGGCTGTAGTCCTCTTCCTCCACCCCCTATTCCCACGGGTTTAAAAGTCTCTCACCATGAGGCATCTGGTCTCTTTTTCCACCTGGAAGATCACCTGGATGATCTGGTGTCTCCTAT
>NW_005069701.1:0-520 GCF_000277835.1 Geospiza fortis | reverse complement strand
CAGACAGAGGGACAGACACAGGGACAGGAGACAGACAGAGCAACAGGGACAGGGACAGGGACAGACAGAGGGACAGGGACAGACAGAGCGACAGGGACATACAGAGGTACAGGGGACAGGGACAGGGGACAGGGGACACACACATGGACAGACACAGGGACAGGGACAGGGACAGACAGACAGACAGGGGACAGACACAGGGACAGGGACGGACAGAGGGACAGGGGACAGGGACAGGGGACAGGGGACACACACAGGGACAGATACAGGGACAGAGCATGCAGGGACAGACAGACGGACAGGGGACAGGGACAGGGACAGGGACAGGGAGAGGGGACAGATGGACAGGGGACAGACACAGGGACAGACACACGGACACACACATCAATATGAGAACAGCACCCACGAACACACAGAGTTGCTTTGTTGAAGGATTTATTGATTATCAATTATTAATTATCAATTATTGATTATTGATCATCGATTCTCTATTATCCATCGTTCCAGGGCCATTCCCAGG
>NW_005069700.1:0-520 GCF_000277835.1 Geospiza fortis | reverse complement strand
TTTTTAATTTATAAACAGTCTCGTTTAATCTAAAAATGTTTATCCTGTTTTCCAGTCTGAAATACTGCTGTACTTGCACTGCCCTTGTGTGCCCCAAACTCAGCTAAATTAATTCCCTATTCACTCTGATGATGACAGCAAGTGTGTTATTCAATGAGAACAAGTTGGGTTTGTTTCCAGCTCTCCTCAAGGCACCTTGGCTCAGAGCACAGACCTTGTATGTCACCAAAAGGGTCTTCCAGGCCTATTAATCAGAGCCACGAAGTTGTCACGGCACGGTGGACACAGCCCCTGGCTTTCGCTCTGCTCAGCTCTTGACAAGAGTCGCTCATAATGAAGCTAAAACCCGTGGTTGGATATTAATGAAGGCAATTCATTCTTCACTCCTTATCTAGTCTTTTCCACGTTTCATTTGAGGGTATGCCAGAACTGACATGAAACTAATAACTCAGAGGGAGCCCCCTTACGTAACGCTGTGCGCTGCCCTCGTGTGACATGGCAATTTGCTTGTCTTTGTGCA
>NW_005069699.1:0-520 GCF_000277835.1 Geospiza fortis | reverse complement strand
GTTGGAATCAGAAAATAAACTTCCCTTCTCTTTTACCTTGGAAGTTCCAGCATGCATGTCATTTTATTTCATGTCCTGTAATGACACTCTGGCATCTCACCAGCCAGCTCCATGCAGATTTCTTGTCCATAGAGACATTTAAATGAAGATTTAGGCACCTGTGCCCCTCTCTGGACCTCCTCCTTCAGCAGGTACTCATGGTCAGTACGTCCCAACCATGCAAGAAGAAACACAGGCAAAGGACAGCTCATAATGACCTTGACTGTTATTTACAAGATTCTCTAAAATTGACTGGGGAGTTATCTACTGTGCAAGCCCTGAAATATATGTCCCAGCAATATCTGGTGACAAAAATGCCAAATTCAACCTTTAATCACGGCATTTAGCAAACTGAGAGTTATTTACACATACCATTGCTGGGAACATGGGTTCCATTTGAATTGCCTTCGGTGCTCGGTGGATTTCTGCACTAATAACATTCAGTATAATTTGTCTGTCACCACCTGTAGTGTACTAATTT
>NW_005069698.1:0-520 GCF_000277835.1 Geospiza fortis | reverse complement strand
CTTGAATGGTATTTAGGAAGAATCATGAGCAGTTATCTTCAAAAAAATACAACACAAAAGGATTTAAACAAACATTGTACTAACTGCTGGAAGCACTACAGTTATGCTTTTGTCTTTACAAGGAAGTATAACCCAGTGGCACTGAGGGTCAGTTTAGTGCTAAGAAGCCCACTAGGTCTAGAACTCATTAGCAGTGCAAACCCATTTAAAGAACAGAACAGATTTTGTATGTGTTTATGTTGCGTACTGGTGTCAATGTAATTGCAGCAGTAAACTGACTGCATTGTTCCATTTCTATCCATTTTTAAAATGCTATACAATGTTGACATTAAACAAGACTTTTCTGTTGTCTATTTGTTACAGATCAGTTGATGCACAGGACAGCATATTTAGTATACATCATCCTTCTTCTGAAGAGCTCCGTGTACAATATTATCATACTCTTCTTCATCTACAGAATGTGGGCTTTAACCAAGCACCGAGGAAAGAAAGGATAAATGCTGTTTTAAGAAAGGCTACA
>NW_005069697.1:0-520 GCF_000277835.1 Geospiza fortis | reverse complement strand
CTTTATCCCTTTCCTGTATTTAACAATGTGTTATAAACTGATGCAGTGGAAGGGGGCAGACTGACAGCCTCGGGGACTGAAACAGCTCATTTACAGAAAAGTGAGGAGCACAGCAACATACAGTGGCAATGTAAATTCCCCAAAACAGCCCAGAACCCACTTGGAGAGTGGAACCATCCTCCCAACAACACATACCGGTATCAGGCCTCTTTCTCCCAAGACTGGGGTAGAGTTTGAGTCGCTTTGGCAATTAGCAGTTGTTGGGATTACCACTCCTGTGATGGGGACAGCTGTTTGCAGAGTGCTGGATGGGGATCAGACCCATCCTGCAACATGACATCTGCCAGTCACCAGCACAGGGGTGTGGGAAGAAGACCCACATCATTATCAGTGTGCTGAGCCATCTAGTTCCCACTGCCAACACTTTCCAAAACAGCATTTCTAGTGCTGAAAGCTGTACACACAGTTGTGAATCTGCCTTTCCAGATGGTGAGAGCCACACCACCAGGGACCTCAGCCT
>NW_005069696.1:0-520 GCF_000277835.1 Geospiza fortis | reverse complement strand
AGGTATTACTACACCTGGGAGGAAGTGTTATAGCTAAGACAGGACATTGCTTCACACTGTAACATACCACAAGAAACTCATCCCACTGGTTTGCTTTCAAACTAGTACAGAGGAGTGCATCAGTATTACATCTGAGGTAACCTTTGAGATGGAGGTGGGCACCTGTGATCTTGCCATGGTTGCTTGTTCAACAGCAAGATGCCTTTTTCCTCCCTTGGTTTTCAGCTGCTGTGTGGCTTATCAGCTACAAAGTACCTTTGAGTTCCCCTCACTGCAAGGGTTTCAACAGAGCCTGGCCATGGTGTCTCCACTCCACTCCACTCCACCTAACTCCACCCTCCATTCACAGAATTCACTGAATTCACAGAATAACTAGCTTGGAAGAGACCTTAAAGATCATCAAGTCCAACCTATGCCCTAACACCTAAACTAAACCATGGCATTTAGTCCCCCTTAGCATATATTTTGTATGGGAAGTCAGGCATGGTGATCACATTCCATCCAGGGAGTAGCAACTGCA
>NW_005069695.1:0-520 GCF_000277835.1 Geospiza fortis | reverse complement strand
AAGTTAGCAGCTTTTTAAAAGTGACAGCAGACGGTGCTGGCACATCTTTGGCTCATTTAAATGCATATGTGTATCAAGCCATTCAGATCTAGGATGAGGAAACATATTTTTATGAAAAACTTGGCTTTTCTTTTAAAAGTCAGCATGTGGTCTATTCTCTTCAGTCTCTGAGGAGAATTAAGTCCCATTTACTTTAAAAATACAGGAATCAGAGCCAGATATCAAGCAGAACCAGATGTCACGACCCAGAAGAGAGCATACACAGATGGAAGGGGGACATATGGCACACAAGTTTTTTCCCACTGTGAGTGTCCCTGTCCAGACAGCTCTTTAGCTTTTTCCCTGTTTGTTCCTGGAGGCAATATGTAGGGGAGTTAACTGCCAAGGTTTTTTTCTGTTTTAAAGGGACAGATGAATGTTATTTTTTGTAACTCCCAAATACTCTGCTTATTTGCCATTTCAGAATTTATAAACTTTACCTCTCAGTAGGGTCTTTAAACAGAATCATGGAATATTCTGA
>NW_005069694.1:0-520 GCF_000277835.1 Geospiza fortis | reverse complement strand
TGAAATTGTGTGGTGATACTCTGTGTGCCATGGCCATCTCAACTGTGACATGCTCTGCCCTGGGATGAGAGACAGGTACCCAGAGAGTGATGAACATCCTGCCATGTGATGTGACTGACTCCTGCCATGTGGTTGGCCTTATCTGCCTTTTCTGAGGAAGGAAGACCAAGCAGGTTTGGGAAATGCAAGAGAGCAGTTGAGAAGTGCAGGCAGCAGCCCTTCCTGCAGAGGAGATGTTTTGCAGCATCCTGAGGTAGCTGTAACTTCCCAAAACCCTTGCAGATGTTTTCCTGGTACAGCACAGTGCTATAATGGAAGAGAGAGTGTGCATACCTTTATCCAGGTGGGAATCTTCTAGCCTGATTGGGATATTTATTTTTGTGGAGATCTCAGAGAAAGCAAGTATTCCATGAGCTTTCCTAGAGGTGTGAATCAAATCCTTCCATTGCTTTCTGGTGCCAGCTCTGGAAATCATAGCCTGTTGTTTTGTTAGGCTCAACTTTCTGTGGTACCTTCTGTT
>NW_005069693.1:0-520 GCF_000277835.1 Geospiza fortis | reverse complement strand
AATATGAAAGCTAAAACTTAAGGCATCTCTGTTACCTATTGCATTTATTAGGTGTTGGGGAAAACTTTACTGTAATCAAAAGGTTAGAAGTTACAAGTTAAAGATTTAATGTACTTAACTCTTGTGTTTTTTAATTCATTGACTTACATAAACATGTTTGGAAGCATGCTTTTGCTTTGGATTTGTATTTTAAACAGTGTGTTTTCTTAGACTGATTGTTTGGCAGAAAGCATGAGGACAAGACTTGAAGGTTTTAATTGCTGTTCACAGCAGAAATCATTGGCTGTCTACTGAAAGTTTTACTTCTGCTTTTGCCTTGTTTCTTTTCTGCAGAAGCAAAATGTGGTTTTTTTTTACCTGAAAGGAGAACATTTAGAGACCCCTTTTTCTGCATTTCACCTTTTTTGTTTTCTTAAGTTTTAAGATGAGGATCATGGAATATTCTGAGTTGGAAGGCAAGGATCATCAAGTCTGACTCTTAAAAGTTCATGTTCCACACAGGGATCAAACCCACAACCTT
>NW_005069692.1:416-520 GCF_000277835.1 Geospiza fortis | reverse complement strand
ATCCCAGTCAGCTAGCTTAATCCCCAGGGGACTATCTTGGGGTATTGTGGTATTCACATGCCCTCTGAACAGAGAGAAGCTGTGAGACAAGCAGAGAAGAAGGA
>NW_005069692.1:0-360 GCF_000277835.1 Geospiza fortis | reverse complement strand
ATGGAGATTGTTTACCCAAAGTGAGGATGTTTTGTTCCCTTGGCCTATCAGGGCCAAGAAGTGTGTATGTGTCAGACTGTCACGGGACAGTCACGAGAGAATCAGAGATGAGTGTAGTGTGAGCAGTTGTGAGCAAGAGTGAGTGCATAGGAGATTCAGTTTAGATACAATGTACATAATATAGTATAATAAAGTAATTAATTAGCCTTCTGATGATGGAGTCAGATGCATCACTCTCTCTCCCCTTCATCGGAGTCGCCTTTGATTTAGAATAGGGTATGTCCGCTGGCACCTTTTTGCTCCCTTTTTTTCTTGAACCTGACTTACTGGTTCTGTTTCGCAGAGAAAGAGAGAAAACTC
>NW_005069691.1:0-520 GCF_000277835.1 Geospiza fortis | reverse complement strand
CAAGCCACAAAACACTGGCATTGTGTGCACAGCTTGCAAGGTTATAGAAAACAGTACTTTTCCACTCTCCTGACCTTTCCATTCACATTAACATTCGACTTGAAGACCTTTTGGACAACTTTCTTTTGCTTCTTGTAAAACACTCTGCAGACTTCCGTGCAAATTCTAGAACACGATGGGAGAGGTTTTCTGTCCTGGTAGAGTTTCTTCTTGCGAGACATAGTGGAAAAGCTTTTCTCTAAGATGCAGGCAACAGGAGACGCAGAAGACGGACATACAGAGCTCTCGGAAGCTAAGCGCCGGTCCCGGGCTTCTTTCAGCAGAAGCTGCGTTCCAGAGCGCACCACGACCGGCACAATGAGCTGTGCACAAAGATGTCCTTTCTTCGCTTCTAGGGATCTGAAAAGACATGAGAAGCTTAGGTCTTGATTGCCACTATTATATAGTGGCATGGGCACTCCAGCCAGGTTAATAGTGCCATTCCTTACGGTAAGTGTCGCTGCTGGTCAAGCTTTGACTA
>NW_005069690.1:0-520 GCF_000277835.1 Geospiza fortis | reverse complement strand
CATCTCCAACCGGTGAGCGGGCCCAAAATATCCCAAAATAGCCAAAAATCCAAAAAAATCCCCAAAGAAATCCACCCAGGAATCCCAAAATTGTGAAGTCCCAAAAAACCCCATTGAAATCCCCCAATCCCACCCCAAACCCAACCCTTCCCCGTTTTTGGGGTGTCCCTGGGTTTGGGGTGTCCCAGCTCTGATTTTTGGGGTGATTTCCTGGTTTTTGGGATCATTTACCCATTTTTGGGGTTTCCCAGCTCTGATTTTTGGGGTGATTTCCCGGTTTTTGGGGTGTCCCATTTTTGGGGTGTCCCAGCTCTGATTTTTGGGGTCATTTCCCGGTTTTTGGGGTGTCCCATTTTTGGGGTTTCCCAGCTCTGATTTTTGGGGTGATTTCCCCGTTTTTGGGGTGTCCCAGGGCCCTGCGGGACGGGGAGCTGTTTGAGATCGTCATCCAGAAGATGGTGGATCGATGGTCGGGGTCCATCGAGGCCGGTGAGGGGACACTGGGGACATCTGGGGGGAC
>NW_005069689.1:0-520 GCF_000277835.1 Geospiza fortis | reverse complement strand
CTAATTTGTTGAGGTCTCTCTGCAGGAGCTCTCTGCCTTAGAAAGAGTCAACAGCTCCTCTTAATTAAGTATTGTCATCAAACCTACTTTTATATCTAAGAAAGTATAAGTCAGTCAAGTCAATATGGGAAATCAGTGGCCTTTTCATCTTCCACAGCAGCCACGTGTGTTATCTATCATAGTTTGAATTAAGTAAATGCACAAATTACTGAAGGAAGTAAGACACAAATTACTGAAGGCAGTTTTACACTTACCTTGTCCATTCAGTGCTTCTTCTTTGTGATTTAAATAAATCTGGTTTTAATTGCAGCTTTCCTCCCAGTTAGTCCAACACAGTTCTGGACATGACTGGACTTAAGGATACTTCGGTGTTGCAAGGTGAAAGTCTGAGTTAAACTCCAACAAACCATCCTGCTGTGAACAGTGAGGTTGGAGAAGATGACCTACACTCTTCTTTATGACTCTGTGAGCCCAGGCTTTCAGACAATGTAACTTTATTTGTTTTTTTCTTTTTTTTTTT